>NW_020838017.1:5664825-5708383 GCF_003676395.1 Aethalodelphis obliquidens
GGGAGAGAGGAGAGAGGGAGAGTTAGGGCCTCACGGTCTCCTTCAAAAGAATCTCCTTGAAGGTTTTGGGTTCTGTACTCTTATTAAAGGAAGCATCTCTCCCTCCACACCCAGAGAATCTCTGGATCCTCACTGTTCCTCGTCTGGTGTAAAGTGCCAGTAACCAATTGATTCTGAGGGCGGATCAGTGGTAACGTGCGGGGGGAGGATGTACAGTACAGAGTTAAGAGAAGATGTGATCTGGATCGGAAACAGGCTCAGTCACGGCTCTGTTATGCTATTTCCAAAGTGGCCTTGGTGAAGTTAATTAACCTCTCTCTACAAATTCTCACTTACTGAGGAATGTACTATCTTTTTAATAGGGTTACTGTTAAGCATTAAAATAGGGAAGGGATGGAAAGAACCCTTAGCATATCTAGCACAGAGCAGGAACAGAAACTGTTGGCTGCTATTATTATTTTCCACTTGTAAAAATATTCCAGTGTGCTATTCTGTGCAAAAAGCATCTTCTCGGAATTGGCATCCTTACAAGCAAGGAAGGAAATTGCTGAGAAATGGAAGTATAGTCTCTCCTGTCACGTTTTTCTGTTTGAAACTAGCTCCTTTCAATGATCTCATGTTGCCACCAAAGTCAATTGAGGAAATGAAATTTGCTAGCGGCCCAGGTGTTGTGTATTCCCTAAGTGTGGTTCATAATTCCCCTTAAAGGAAGGTACAATTGAACATTTCCTAGGTTCCTACCTTGTATCTGCTATAGCGCGGGCCCCTGTGATGAATAATGATAAGACATCCATCCCCCCCAAAACAGGAGTTCACAATGCAGAGAAACGAACGGACAAATGCCGGCTGATTGTGACATTACACACAAGGGCTGTATGTTACAACAGCTGTACTGAGAGAATTCAACAGGAACCTAAGGGAGGTAACGCCAGAACGCTGGTTCTGTCCTTTGGGAGAAGAGGAGATTAAAGCAGAAAGGTTATTTTTCCGTGTGAACTTGCAATATTCCTTTGAGGAGATGAAAGGGAAACAAAAAAATAAGCTTAAGTGAAAATACCCACCACCTAGCAATGAGTTGTCTAAGGGAGTGGAAGCAAACAAAGTTATTAACGTGACCCAGAGTTACACAAGGCTCCCGATCATTTCCTGGGAGCTTTGCCTGCATGAAGATGAGAAAATCAGGCTCATGTTTTAGGGTCTATAAATAATGTAGGGAAAGTAGGGAACCTGTTATTCATACCCCAGAAACCACAAGGAGTTTGTGGACACGCATCTCCTTTATCAAAGAGAATTGGATTGGCCTTAATGCTACTGGTAAAAAAAAATATGTAGATGATGTCTTTATTCTATTTATGGGTGGGGTTTTTTATACGAAATAAAAAGCAAACTAAAAAGCACCACAAAATCCAGTACATCAAAATGAGTGAACGAGCATGTATCACAAAGAACCTGAAGTGAAAAGCACCCAGCGTTACCTTGGGACAATCCGTTTACAAGGAACAAATCTACTTCCTCTTCAACAGATAGATGTGCTATAGCAACAACAATAGGAGATTCTATTCCTGCGACATTTCATAGGTCTCTTGGTCTGAGAGTCAGACCTTTTGCCAGTATTTTCAGTTTTCCTTCATCTAAAAATTGTCTACATCATCTGTAATAAGCAGCACATCTATAGGTCTCTTTTACCATATCCCTCCCTTCAAACCTCCCTAAGACCTGGCAGGTCTGAGAAGCCACCGCTGGGTCCTGTACTAACTAGAAACTTCAACCGGAATCACACACCTGGCTGAGATGTGTGAGGCACCGTGGACTTTTCCAGATCCCGAAGCCTTACTTGTTTCTGCACTTGCTTGGGAACCTCTTCTATCCAATTTTAATCATCTGCTTTCAACGCTAAAGCACGATTCTCGGTCTTTTCTCCTTCTGACTGCTTCTTTTGTCAGCTTTAATTAATGATGCATGACAGTGTTTAAAACTATTTTCTTAAGCTTTCACAGCTTTTATCACCCAGAAAGTAAAATGCAGCCCCTTTTTGGAATATGGCCTTAATTAACCCAAGTGATCTCTGATCAATCACCCCAAATTTCTTCAACAGACTGTCCAGGTGAGGACACCTCCAGTAATCCACTGCTTTTAGAAAGCTACACACACTGTTAGAAATGCTGTCCAATTGCTCTTTGTCAAACTTGTTGTGCACGTCTCTGAAATATACAAGAGCTCCGGTGGCAGCAGCTTCGAAAGTCAAGTCGAGAGCATGAGACACAAGACTGAGAGTGGGAACCAACACCTCAGCTCAAAAGAGCAGATGGCACACCTTCCTTCTAATGCTGGGAACAAGGGCTGAAGACAAAACCCGTGCAGAACCTGTCACCAATTCCTTTGAGCACGTTCACCACGCCATCCCCTAGTCCCGAGCTTAGCTGCACACTTGCTCTGCAAAAACTGATTTATCTAGAGAGAAGCCAAACAGCAAAAACACCTGAGCTGCGAATATGCCGGTGATCACTGCTTGCCAGGAGTGACTCCTCTGGGAAATAACAGCACGTCTCCCAGAGACATAGACAATGATTCAGCAAAACTCAAGGAGCCAGAAAAGCAGTATCTAAGAGAGCAAAAATCGTTAGGACCTCAGGGAGAAAATACAACTTTGCATGGTACTGACCTAAGCAATGTGAAGGCACAGAAAGAAGATGGCCAGAAAGTACTATGTTAGAATAAATAAACCCAGACCATCTAGAAAATGTATGGTCTTAGAGAATTACTTTAAAACATCACCATCACCACCAAAAAAAAAAAAAGAAAAAAAACACAACCACCATCTGGGTTATTTGGTCAGTGGTCCTAACTGGCTATGATCAGTGTGCAAATTCTTATTTTCCCAGAATTAAAATTGTTAGCTGCAAGGGGTGGGGTACGGACCTATTGTTCAAGACACAGCAGAAATTGCACAGCTCCCCCAGGCAGATCATTTCATTGTTCTTATGTCTCTTGATCATTTCTTAAAAAGCTGACACGTTGTCTTCCGTGGTACAGTTAGACTGGCTGGTGTTCCCACGGCTTTCTGAAGGGCAGTGTTCAAACTTCATGCTCCTGGGTTATCTATTTTGTATCATTTTATACCTGTATTTATGTTAAATTTGTATCATCACTAATATTTTGAACTCTCTGAGAACTTGAGGGGAAGATGTCTTAGTTCTCCTGATTTTGAAAGTATTACCCCCCCAAAAACTGTACCTCAAAGTTCTTATGACCCATAATCCTAAGAATTCTTTTTATTCTCATCATTTCTGTGTAAAGATGTCAACAACAATATGGAAGCAGAACTGCAAGTTTGACAGTAGGGATGAACATCGCAATTACTACTAAATCTTATGAAGATACAATTCTGATACTATATACAAATGAGGTATGGTTTTATAATTATCATACCAAAATTACAACATATAATACCATACCATGTAACTGTAGACATAATACCAGTTTTTGAGGAAGAAGAGATTTTAGAATTATTTAGATCAAATACTCTCACTTTCTAGAGAAAGATATCAAAGCCCATAATTTGTGACCTCTAGTCAATGACTGGCTACAGGCAGGGGTCTGAGCACAGGTCACAGAGCTTTCATTGCACACCCATTTTTAATTGTGCACCAATGTATCCTGGATGGTCCCGCTGGCGTTTATCGTTATGGCCTCCCCATAGCATCACATCCTATCACAGGCTGCTAACATTTCATTAAAAGGAAGGCCCTCGTTTCCGACCCACTCCCTCATGGAGCAAGCATCCTTTCCCTGACACTGAGACTGAGGGAGAAACGTTTTTCTCACACTTCAACAATTAATGAATGCTAATACTTCCCGGGCCACTTCATTACACTGCCAAATAGTAACGTCAGAATTAAAATAACACGTTACTAACTAATGCTTCACAGTTACTACAATAGACTCACCATAAAATAACCAGACCAAAATGATCATTTCGATGCATAGACTGATTGCGAACGAGTAGCAACGTCCAGACATCTGTTATGGAGAATTTCTCCTGCCGATGTTGCAGATACATCAATGAATGAGGGAAAGTAAAACCTGTCAGCCAGGATGGGTTCAATACTACACTGGCTGAAAGTGAATTCAAGGCACATAAGACACACTTGGGGGGACTTTCTAGTCGAGGTATATGCCCTGCCCCCAATAGCCTATCAAAAATCACAGCAAAACTGTCATCAGGAAAAGTCAATCAGTAACTTGAGGACCAGTTTGCAACAGGGCAAGTATAACAAGTCTTCAAATGGCTCAGTATCAGCTCAAGTGTTTGCAATGACTCCCTCGCAAGCTCAGATTGGGCCAGGTCAAACGTCACGCCATCAAATATAAACTCACACATTTCAGTTCTGACAGAGTAAAGGGACTGAAGTGAAAATAGCCTCCTCTCACACTATTCCCCGTTCTGTCATCAGCAAGCCAGCCTCAGCTGCCTGCCTACCTCAAAGTGGAGAGAAAGGGGAGGTTCTTCATAATACTTCTCAGGTGGGAGAGAAGCACCCAGCAATTTGGGTGCCCAAGGGAACCAGAAGATGAACAGAGGAAGCGCACGCTTAGTGTTATGAGATTTGTGCTCCAAAAAGGAAACTAAATAAAGAAGAGATTTATCACCCTATTTAAAACAAGGTGTGGTAAATGGGAAGATCTGGTCAAGGACTGGTAGCAATGAGTACTTTTCCATGACTGGACAGCCAGGGTTCTATATTCTAGAGTAGTCTGTTGACAAAGTTAACATACACACACGTATTGATATATACACACTACTATATTTAAAGTAGATAACCAACAAGGACCTACTGTATGGCGCAGGGAACTCTGCTCAGTATTCTGTAATAACCTAAATGGGAAAAGAATTTGAAAAAGAATGGATATGTGTATAACTGAATCACTTGGCTGTACACCTGAAACACAACATTGTAAATCAACTATAGTACAATATAAACAAAAATTTTAAAAAATTTCACAGCTGATTATGTTACCTTTTATTCTGCTACCATAATGAAGTCTTTGGTGACTTACCTAAAGATTGATTTAAAACCTGAATTTAGGAATATATTATTATCTTTGAAACAATCAAAAAAATACCAGAAGGGTTGATACATAGGTACAACCCCAAACTGTCAAAGACTTGTCAAAATGACTTGTTTTAATGAGGCTCCTATTTCTAACAAGAAATTCTCTGTAATATTCTGATTCTTTGTAGACAATCTAGCCTAATATTTTTTGTAACATCCCCAGAATAATAACCCAGAAGCTTTTCCTTGATAAACCTGAGTATAAAGGTAAGCATACCGAGATCTCTTCTTTAAAAATGTTTACTGCCTTACGTTTATATTAGCCACGTAAGCATTCACAATTTTCCACACAGTTCTCAGACAAGACCCTTCAATCACTTCACCATTTTCACTTTGTTCTTCCCGAGTACGTCTCCTGTTCCATACAATAGCCTAAATGCGGTCTGATTATTTAAGAAAAAATTAGCTTTTGTAAAGAGGTAGACAGTGACATCCTACTGTTACTTCCTTATTGCATTTATCCACAAAAGAAAATCAGCAGTGTTCTAGCATGGATGCACAATAAAATCATCTGGGGAGATTTTTAAACATACCTGGGCCTCACCCCCAGAGGTTCGGACTTAATTGGCTGGAGTGGTACCCAGGTATTGGCATTTTTTAAAAGCTCCCAGGTACCCACGCATGTGATTCTAGTGCATAACCAAAATCGAGAATTTCTGTCCTGTCTTCTTTCCCTTAGGTTTAATAGCTAAGAATTTCTTGTGGACTTGTTCCATAGATTATCTTGACTCTTACATGTATCCCTATGAAGAATCATCTCTTTGATCTACTTTTCCAGATCGTTACCGTCTTTTTGTCAGTCAATATATTGCCTGCCCTCCCAGGTTTGAGGGGATGTGCATCACAGAAGCATTTTGCCTACCTTTTATCCTGGCCACTGACAAAAATAATGGCTTGGTCAAGGCCTAAGACAGAATCGTGTGGCAGGTGCTTTTTGTTTGTTTGTTTGTTTTTAATAAACCCTGTCATCTTTAGGTAGGATCATTCAACTATTTACCATTCTCTCTCTTCCTGGCATTTCTCCATCCTTTCCATAAGAAAATCAAAAGCGAACTTCACAAGCATTGAAATTCCCTTATCAACCAGGTTAGCAACCCTGTCAAAGCTAAGGAAAGTCTGACATGGCAGAACTGCTTCATTTCATTCTCAGCTGTCACAGTTTAATAATCGTGCTTTTTAGAAAATGAAATATGCAAGAATTTTCCAGATTTGAGAGGGTTGATAGATATTCTTTGCAAATACTTTCCATTTTTTTCTAGCCTAATTTAATGAACAAACATCATAAAATTGACTCGACTCCTCCTCTAGGAAGGGTGTATATTTATCTGGAGGAGAGAAGCTCTACATGTATACAGGGCTCCATGAGGACCGATGGCTTCATTCCATCAACAAGACATTTTAATTCTCTGCTGAGGAACTCAAGCTTCTTTCTTCTTTGCCAAGAAACGCACTCCTCTAAGACTCTGAAAAGGTCCAGCAGCACAGGAAGACAAGTGTTGTTTAACATGGAGAATTTATCTCCACACTGTATTAAAAGTCCACCTCCCTTCTGGGGACCCTAGGCACACACATTAAGGAAGAAACACCTACAAGCCTACTGGGAGATGCTAATGCCAGAGGTTGGGTGTGCTAGTTGGTGCTTTTGTCACCATTCATTAGAGCAGCTTATATCATGGCGCTAATCAAGCCGTGAGCACAATATGAATTACCTATGCAGGAAAGAAACATTCTACTTACGAGATCACTGGGGGGGGTTTCCTTCTGTTTTTACATTTTTAAACACCATTTTTGTTCATTTCTCACTTTAAAATGTGGTGCTTCAAATGAACAAATCTTTTTGTAACAAACAATTTTTTGGTAAACTAGATAACAGTGGACAAAGAGATAACCTAATTATTTCAACATTTCTGCCATAATTGGTCAAAGATTTACAAAACAAAAACAGACTCACAGATTTCGAACACAAACTTATGGTTACAAAGGGGAAACATGGGGGGTGGGTAAATCAGGAGCTTGGGGTGAACATACACACACTACTATACATAATAGATAACCAACAAGGACCTGCTGTGTAGCACAGGGAACTCTACTCGATACTCTCTAATAACCTATATGGGAAAAGAATCTGAAGAAGAGTGCATATATGTATATGTACAACTGAATCACTTTGCTGTACACCTGAAACTAACACAACATTGTAAATCAACTATACTCCAATAAAATTAAAATAAAAAAAAAGAGGACGGGGAGATAGGTGATCTTTACAAGAGTATTCTTCAACTAAAAAATCTTAAACATGATCTAACCAAAAGTTGTCCATAAGCAGAGAACATCCTGACATAATACACTGAGGAGCTACTGTTTGCCAAAGTGTCTGTTTCTCTTCTTTAGCATTTGAAGGTAGAACATTTTTGGTGTATTTCAAAATATACTAAGTTATTTAGTGTATGAAGTTATACTAAATTATTATAATTATACTACGTTATAATTATAGTAATTTATTCAAAATATACTAAGTTAAGTCTTCAAAAACTGAGTATATTAAGCTTAACTTGATTTGGTATGCCCCAGTGTCAATTTGCCTCATGGCAGATACTCAACAACAAAACTGTAACACAAATGCCACTTGTAATTTGGTTGCAATGTGTAGAACTAATTCTATACACATGATACTTAAAAATGCAAAATATATACTCTAAAAATTTGAAAAGTAATGCTTATAAGAACATTTCCTTCACTTTCTGCAGCTCATTCTTTATCTATAAATCAATGGGCCACATCCTCCATCTGTTAGGCTCTCCAAAGCAAAGGGTACAGCGTTCTATTTTCTTACCTTGTTTCTACGATAGATGAACTTCTCATGAAAACCTAATTTACTACTGAGACCTGTAGAGTTTTGCCAGTGAGTTACCAAATTCCAGGAAGCATTTGGAGGAATATTTCCCTTGGGTCTAACAAGGAAGAAACTCCAGATTGCTGGACCTTATTTGGGCCATGAAAATTCCTACGTACCATGCACAAAATTGTGGAGCAATCTTTATGGTTTCCAAGTTACTTAGAATAAAATAAATCCATATCTACCCATTCAATGTCCAGCTAAAGGGGATATATTCCTGATCAGCCCTCATTTATTGTGCCCATAAGGCAGGAAACTGAGTGCAGAAGAAAGGAAAGACATTCCTCGAGGAGAATTTTGGAACATAATTAACCAAACTCAAATAAGCAAGGGCGTAGGATCAGAGGAAGAAGCTAGGCTGCTTCTGCCACCGCGGCTGAACATTCTAGCATACTTCTTTGTATTAAGAGGCAGGGATATCTATCCTTAAATGATTTCTGAGTTTTTGGAATTCAGTAGTAAAACCTGATGAAATGCTCCCCAGCATTGCAAGATCTAATGGGAACAACGCTTTTCAGTCAGAAAAAAAAAAAAAAGACAATGACTTAGGAGAAAGGCTTAAGGTATTTCGCTGGGAAAAGTCAGGATATTTATAAAGTTAAGCTACTTTTCTGGCTATATTAGAATTCAAATATTAGAGCTGGAAGCAGCCTAGAGATCATCTTGTCTGAGTCCTTACTTTATAGATGCATGAAGTAACTGTTCAATGACTCATAGTTAGTGGCAGAGATGGGAGTAGATTCTACACAGGAGTCCTTACTCCTTCATTACACTGAGGGTCACACCAGTCACTCCTTGGTCCTCCTGAACACTTCCATAATTATAGAAGAAAGACTATGTGGGTCTATTTATGTACAAGGTACAGCTAATCGGGATAAGGTTGAACTTGTTAAAGCCAAACCTTGGATAAAGAGGTTATCATAACTACCTTCCAGAATCTGAAGGGCTAGCTTTGGGAGATGCAGTCAATTCATTCTGTTTCTCCTCAGTGGGATTCCCGTGGCTCCAGGTTTTGGCTCAAGATAGAAGAGGTCTTTCTAATGACAAACCAATGAAGGGAACATTTAGTGAGCCCTTACTATGTGCCCACACCACCCTAACCACTTGACCATAGGTTGTCTTGTTTAATCTTCCCAACAATGGTGAAACAGGTTTCATTATTCCTATTGTAAAGATATGAGAATCCTCATACACGGTACAGCTGCTTTGGAAGGAAAACAGTCTGGGAGTCCCTCAAAAGGTTAAATATAGAGTTACCATATGACCTAGCCATTCTACTCGTAGGTATATACCCAAAATAATTGAGAACATAGGTCCACACAAAACTTGTACATCAAAGTTCACAGCAATAGTCTTTCCAAAAAGTGGAAATAAGCCAAACATCTGTCAATTGATGAACAGATAAATAAATGTAGCATATCCCTATGAAGATATTTATTCAGCCATTAAAAGGATGAAGTACTGATACATGCTACAAGATGGATGAAATTTGAAAACATTATGCTAAGTGAAAGAAGTCAGTCACAAAGGACCATATAAATATGATCCCATTTACGTGAAATGTCCAGAATAGGCCCATCTAGAGAGTCAGGAATTAGATCAGTGGTTGCCTAAGGGGTGGACTGGAGGAGAATTGGTGGGTAATGGACAATGCCTGCTAATAGGAAGGGGGCTTCCTTTTTTTGGCAGGGGTGCAGGTGATGAAAATGTTCTAGAGTTAGTAGTGATGACTATACCACAGTGAATAAACTAAAAAATACTGAGTATTAGACTTTAAATGGGTGAATTATCATGTAAAGTCTATCTCAACAAAGCTATTAAAAAGAAAAAGATATGGTTAATGAAGCTCAGGGAATATATGCAATTTATCCAAGATGAAAAATGTATTAACTGACTAAAAGCCAATTACTTGGCAATTTAATGTGTTATTGCAGCCGCAATAACATAATGTGTTATTGCACATTATGTGCAATAATAATGTGTTATTGCAGTCCGCATCGGCAGGCGGACTCTCAACCACTGCACCACCAGGGAAGCCTGTGTTTATTACATATTTAAATGTCAAAATTACTAATGAATGTATATTTAGTCACAGCCTGGCATTGTTCATCTTTCATGAGAACATTTTTCCCCTAAATCTTTATAAGAAACACTTAAGACACATCTTATATTAAAGTTTTTCATAATTTAAGAGTAAAATTGGTTAAACTGTATTTTTTTAAACCAAAAATAATTCCCAGTATATCATGTAAACTATCTATTCATACTGTTTCCTCATGGCAGAGAAGAACATGTAATTAAATGAAGAAGAAACCAGTTTAAAAGCACAAAAAACCAAAAATAATTTTATTCCATAGAATTCTTAGACTATACAAAAGTTGGGGAAAATTAATCAGCAGAGTTGCAGATCAAAGAAAGATAAACTAACTGAATTCACATACACACAACGTTGAAATTAGTAACTAATACAAAGTTAAACTTAACAATTGTATTTATCGATAAAATGGAAAAAAATAAATTGTACGTATTTATGTGATCCAACACCATTCACATTTAAAATATATAATGCCCATAAGTTGTAGGGAAACTTTCATTGGTGAGTTAAGCAAAACAGATTTTTGTACAGCATATTTCTGAAAGACAAAGGAACAGCTATAATTAGGCTAGAGTCATATTTAAGTATGACTATCTGATATTCCACAAACCTACATTTCAACTAAAATTGCAAAATCCCATTATGAAGATCAGTAGTCTCTTCCTATTCCATCCCCAATGGTCTCCAAACCAACCTGTTTTTTACTCTGGTTATCGGTTCATCCGTAAGGGTATTCTACACTGGTTTCAAATCCCAGCTCTGCCACTTACTAGCTGGGTGAAATTTGGTAGGTTAACTTTCCTTTAAAATGGAGCTGATGGAAAAGCCAATATTAAGGTGAGAATAAATGACATGCTGCAACTAAAGCACTTCATCATAATACCTTACATGTTTCAGTAATTAGTATTTGTTATTCTATGCCATACATTAATTAAAAGATAATGCTAAAATGAAATACTAAGACAGCATTGTCTTGATCAATATTCTTTTCAATATTTCTTTGCGGTCATCATCCTATAGACCACTTGGAATTCACATTGAACGTGAACTGAACATGGTCTTTTTTTTTTTTTTTTTACAGTTGTGTACTTTTTTTTTTTTTTTTTGTTTCGCGGGCCCCTCACTCTTGTGGCCTCTCCGGTTGCGGAGCACAGGCTCCAGACGCGCAGGCTCAGCGGCCATGGCTCATGGGCCCAGCCGCTCGGCGGCATGTGGGATCCTCCCGGACCGGGGCACGAACCCGCGTCCTCTGCACTGGCAGGTGGACTCTCAACCACTGCGCCACCAGGGAAGCCCCTACAGTTGTGTACTTCTGTTAGTATTTAAAATCCAGCTATCAACACATTATCAGTAAGTCACACCCTTTCATTTACCATGTTGGAAAATCAACCTGTTCCAATGTAACCAATTCTCTCACCAAATCAACTGTGACACATAGATGGAACTCAGGATCACAGGCATTGAGCTTTAGAGGCGAGATCGAATACTCACAGATGAATTCAATGATAACCTATTTATTTGTGTGTAATTTCTTTCCTCAAGCTCTTAACTTTAGACCCAGTGATAGAGAAAAGCCAATGGAGACCAGAATCAGAGTTAAATGCTGTCTTCCTCGTATAGATAAGCAACTATTTATAATAATTCTCCACATTGGTGTGCAAAGTACTTCGGATTTTCTTTGGTTTACCAACTAGTCAAGTCAGAAAAATCACAGTAACAGCGGGATATTAAGCTTTCGAGCTTTGAGAAACCCACAGTATCACAAAGGAAATGTGCATTTTACAGCTCGATGTTGTTTAATTGGATAGATATTAGTCCGTTTGGGTAACTGTAGGTCTCAGCTGTTCAATTATATGATTACAAGTAGGGGGGCTGTGTTTGGTAAATTAAGTTAGATAATCATGACAATAAATAAACCACCATGGTTTCTTGCAAGTCAATATTTTCTTCTACTAGGCAATACTTCATTTTCCCATCATATCAATGAAGTATCATGCTTAAGCAATTTCATAACCATTTTTGGAAAAAAAAAAATCCAGCAAGCACTGTCTCCTCCTACAAGGCTAGACAACATCAGAACCAGTTGATGTAATAAAAAAAAGGAAGTTCAGAGGTTAGACTGAGGGAAGACATCAACCGCGTGTGTGGCCAGTGGCAAGTGCATGATCAATGCTAAGGTCGTCCTGGTCCCAACACCCAAATCCCTGCTCTTCACTGCAACCCTAACCTGACAAGAGAACAACAAAAAGTCACCTGGACCAAGGATGGGCATCAGGAGAAAATATCAGCACAGAGATGGAGTTCAGTGCTAGAAGCTGAAGAATAAGGTAGAAACGCAACTGCAAAAGAGTTAAGATTGACAGAGAGAATAAAACTTAAAAGGGAAGAAAATGTAGTTGGTGAAGTTTTAAAAAGCCACTCTTTCCCACATTTCCCAAACAAATCTTCCTTTTCGTATCTTTTCCCTGGTTTCCACTCGTCTGACTCTCCATGGTATATTACGTTTCATCTCCTCTGGCCCTTACTATTTCTTTTTTTTTTTTTTTTTTTTTTTTTTGCAGTACATGGGCCTTTCACTGTTGTAGCCTCTCCCGTTGCAGAGCACAGGCTCCGGACGCGCAGGCTCAGCGGCCATGGCTCACGGGCCCAGCCGCTCCGTGGCATGTGGGATCTTCCAGGACCGGGGCACAAACCCGTGTCCCCTGCATCGGCAGGTGGACCCTCAACCACTACGCCACCAGGGAAGCCCCGGCCCTTACTATTTCTGAATGACACTGATTTTTCCAAAATCATATTGAAATATCAATGGAATACTGCTCTAGGCTTTTTTTTTTTTAACATGTTATCTCATTTAATATTAGAAAAAAACCATCATACAGATAACCCCATTGACAAAAAAAAATAAATGTTAGGAATTTCAAATACAAAAAAATATAAAAGGCAAAATACAAGCTAGTAAGCCCCTATGCCTAAAGTAAACAAAACTTGTGCATAGTCCTTGGGAAAAAATCCTATATACACACGTGTGTATGTATTTGTGTGTTTGTGTTACAAAAGTTTAACAGTTTTTGTTAGCGTTCATTTTAAATAAGAGGTACCATTCTGTATAAGCCTCTTGGCGTTTTGCTTTTATCAACTTATTATTACACGTTAGAGATCTTCCCATGCAGATATGTTTATACGTTTTAATGGCTGCCTGGTATTCAATTACATGGATGTAATGACATTCATTTAATACCTTACAGGAAGACAAAGCTGAAATGACTATCCTTGTACATTACCTTGGGAGCTTCTTTTTATGAGGATTTTAACTGGATAAATTCCTAGCAGTTAAATTGTTCAAAGATTAAAGATATTTTAACTACTGAAAAAATTGTCAACTTGCCTTCTAACAACATTAGGATAATTTAAAACTCCCGGCGATACGATAAAAAACTACCAATTTTCCCATACTTTCTATGCCTTAATATACATTTTTCCCCATAGACTGACAAGAGGATACATTTCAGAAACACTGTACACGCGTACCTCATTTTATTGTGCTCTGCTTTATTGCACTTCTTACAAATTGAAGGTCTGTGGCAACATTGCATCAAGCAACTCTATACGCACCCTTTTTCCAATAGTATTTTAATTGAAGTAGCATTATGTTTAATTAAGGTATGTATGTTGTTGAAGACATCATGTTATTGCACACTAAACAGACTACAGTACAGTGAAAACGTAACTTTAAATGCACTGAGCAAAATTCACATGACTAGTTCTACTGAGAAATTCGCTTTATGGTGGTGGTCTGGAACCAAACCTACAGTATCTCTGAGGTATGCCTGTGCCAGAAAACACTTACGGACCCCAAATAATAAGTCATCTGAGATGGAAATGTCAATCATCAACACCCGTCAAAACTGCTTTCATTTAACGGTGCCACCACTGGAGACCGGATGCTTGCTGTACTGTTAATAAAGGTTCCCAAGAGTTACAAGTAGGAGCCAAGAGCAGAGCAGATTTAAAATATCACTAATATTCGATAAGGAGTCATTAGAGAAAGCCCTTGCATTCTCAGAATGTATTTCAGAGAAACTTAATAGAAAAACTTTTAGAGAAGGAGGCAAGATCTTACCAGATCAAGCGGCTTCTAATTTAGCATTTCAAGTCATGCTCTGACAGATGTCAAATAATGGACTTGGAAAGAGAGGTCTTCAGGGGTTCAAGGCAGAGGCTAATTGAACTGTCTGTAAGCAGACGTACATAGCTAAGCGCCACTGCAATCTTCTTCACAATTATGAAGCAGTACTGAAATCTCAGGATAAAGTGTTGGCATTGATGTCCTTAGGCTGTTATTTGAGACTAACTCAAGACAAGGGACCGTGTCCACTGGTAATTTATATCACCACATTGATTTTTCCAGTAACAATCCCACCTCCGACCTAAATTTAAACCTGAAATTTTTCGTAAATATACAAAACAATAAAAATTCTGTGGCGCTAAATAATTCACGGTATTGGTTAGGAGAATTTGGGAGAATCCTAGTGTGTTGGGGTAAATATTTTGGTGATAAATTCAGGAAATACTTGATTTAATAAAACTGATTTTTTTTTTCTGCAAGACTTTTTTTGAGACTTAGTAAGCTCTATGAGTCTGTAAGAGTGAGATAGAGTTGCAGCATTTTGCAAACGTATCAGACCAATGAATATTTCTCCCCCTAAAATACTCACTCACGTCTTAAGGATCAGCACTGCTACTTTGAGCAGAGATTCACTCCTACGACTGCACATTCCCGAGGATGCAACCATGTCTTACTCTTTCCCTGACGCGCATACATTCCCTGGCACGTGGTGGAAACTCACTAAGTGTGTGGTCAACGAATAACTCAGCATCACCGAGAAAAACTGAGGTTTTTAATTTACTCCACATTTGCACACTCACTGCTGGTGAGAGCATTTTCCCTTCCACACTGTGCCTGTGGAACTTCTGGAGAGCACCTTGAAAACCCTGATAACAGGAGCAATAACCATTTACCAAACCGAGAACCTACCTTCCACGATGTCCCCACCCCCTCCCCACACACATATTAAGGTAGGTATTATCTAATGTACAAGTAATAGAGTGCACAACTGAGAATATTTTTAAGACAACTTAAGAATACTGAATGATACCAACAAATGCTCACAATATCAAATAAAAAGAGGATACAAAATTGGATGTAATACACGATTCCAAGTTTGTAAATACCCACAGACATGTTTACATTCACCCACAAACATTCACACTCATATCTGAGTGGAAAAAATACTGGAAGGAAATGCCTAAAAAAAGTGATTTTTCTCTGAGTGACTGATTTTCTCTTCATATTTCTATGTTCTACATTTTTACAAATAACTACAGTAAGAGCCTGTATTTATTCATTTTAAAAAACAGGATATAAAACTACTATATATAAAATAGATAAACAACAAGGTCCTACTGTATAGCACAGAGAACTATATTCAATATCTTGTAATAAATCATAATGGAAAAGAGTATGAAGAAGAAGAATCACTTATAACTTCTTACTTATATGTAAGAAGAATCACACATATAACTGAATCACTTTGCTGTAGACCAGAAAGTAACACAACACTGTAAATCAACTATACTTCAATAAAAAAATTTTTTAAGTAAAAACAGATGCAAATCTTCTTTCCAATCCTTCAAAATTTCCAGAAACCTAAGTATTCCTTGTCTACATATTAATTCTATATTCAAATACACAAATATAACAACTTCAGGGTTTTCTATTTACTAAGATGACTTAGAAAACACTGAGGCAGTCATGCCCGTCTCCAGTGTGATCTTATGACAAAACTAACAATAAGGCGAGGGTGAAGGTCCCCTTGAGAAAGGCACCACCTTCCATCGTGTTCATGTAGGAACACTGGGTGATGTGCTTCACTGAACAAATGACTTCAGCGGCTTCTTAGCCTCATGGACACATGCTGGAGGTGAGAAGGTTGGAAGATGAAAACCTATGGAAAACCGTGGACATCTTCCAGGAGTGCCTTTTAACAACCTAGGGAGGAGTGGGTGGTAATGGCTTGACCCATTACCCTTCGATCAAAACAAATGCTGCCTTATGATAGAATAGAAGGCCAACAGACAACCAACAAGGACCCACTGTATAGCACAGGGAACTCTACTCAATATTCTGTGATAACCTATATGAGAAGAGAATTTGAAAAAGAATGAATATATGTATTATGTATAACTGAATTACTTTGCTGTACACCAGAAAGTAACACAACATTGTAAATCAACGATACTCCAATAAAATTTTTCAAAAATTGAAGAGTATGAACTTCAAAAAAAAAAAAAAGAATAGAAGGCCAGTATAGTACAGGGAACTCTTCTCAATACTGTGTAATGACCTATATGGGAAAAAAAATCTTAAAAAACGAGTGGATATATGTATATGTATAATTGAATTGCTTTGCTGTACAGCAGAAACTAACACAACATGGTAAATCAAATATACTCCAATAAAAATTTAAAAAATAAAATAGAAGGCCAAGTTTACATGAATTTCCAAAATAAGAGAAAAATTTTCCAAAGTTTCTAATGGAATTTCAAGCTTGCTACAGTTTGTGATGGCTATCAATTCACTGTCCTTTAGGAGTTTTTCCAAAAAGTCTGGGGAATGCAGGAAAGGGAGGCGAATACGTACCCAGAGAGGAGGGCAATGTGCAGACTTCTTTATGCAGACAGTGCTCCCCTGGACCCCCAAGCATACACAGAGTTAGAGATCTTTTGGGGGTTCTAATGGCAGAGGAGGGCCAAATTTCCTTTCGACTGTTATCGTCACTCCAAAGAAAAGGTAGCCAACAAGAAAGAGGGGATCTGGGAAGCCCCTGGCGGTCCAGTGGTTAGGACTCGGCACTCTCACTGTGGGGACCCTGGTTCAATCCCTGGTCAGGGAACTAAGATCCTACCAGCCACAGGGTGCAGCCCCAAAAAATTAAAAATAAAAAAAAAAATAAGAAAGAGGGGACTCAAGACTCAATGTGGCTTTGCTTCTCTCTGAAAGCAGGAGAGTCAGTGACAGGAGCAGCAGGTGTGATCAAATGCAACACACATTGCCCAGCTTTATATTAGAACCTTCAGGGATGTGCAGTAGAATAGTAAGGCTGGACAATTTCAGGATCTGTGTTCATACTTTGGCCTCCGGCAATTATGGGCTTTCAAAGGACTTAGCCCTGAATTTTTCTTTTGGTTAAGAAAGAATATGACTTAATGAGAGGCTCTGTGGGCTTTTAGGGGGTTTTCCAGTGCGAACCTAAAATCTAATTATTATGCATACAATTGCACTATTTTAAAATATTCCATGCTTGTTTTGAAAGAAACACACTTGTGTGTGTATGCTTTTTTAGCACATATACACTACTATGTAATTAGTAGCTATATTTCTAAAAGGGGGAATATGAGAGAGTTTTGCTTTCTTTTTATTTTTCTGCATTTAAATTTTTTTCTCTAAGGTTTTTATAACTAGACGAGAAATCATATATATATATATATATATACATACACACACATATATTATACATATGTACTTGTATAATGTAAATATTATTTTGCTAAATAACCCCAAACCTTCATTGACTCACCTACTGAAATTATATGTGCCATTCAGGAGCTACCATTCAAATCCAATTAGAAATTCAAATTAAAAATTCATAAAGCTTGATGGCAGCATTGACTCATTCAAAAATATTTAAACACACATACCACTATATACTAATGCGGAATGAAAAACAAACCTTGAATACAAACCTCAGGTTTTTTTTAAATAAAGGCAAACGGACCCACTGATAACCCAATCTACCAACCATAATCCTCACTGGAAAAACACATGTGGGATAAACCATGACAAGACAACCGTTACCATCTCTGCATTTCATATAAAGCCAATTGAAAATCATCACCCCGTAACTATGGTAACCAACTGTAGACAACAAATGCATTTCCCGTTTACTGTGTCCATAAATTTTGGCTTCTGTTTGTTATATCAGCTCTACAAACATGTTTTAGTTCTATTTCAAAATTGATAGAACTCAGATTTTACCTATTCAAGACAGAAAGTATATTTCTATGTTATACATTTTTCCTGGCCCAAACAAATGCATCTGAAAAACTGCTTTTCACAAGGAGACTACATAGTTTAATTTTGAAGTATTCTGTTAGCTTTGTAAACAAAACCCAGTCATAAAGTTTAAAATGATGTTTTTTCTCATCCAAGAAAGAAAAAGTAAGCCATCAATCCCAATTATACACAGACGCATTCTGACTAAGTAAAGAGCCCATCTCAAAGACCGACCGTATCACACCAGTGCATCTGTCCGTCTTGCCACCACATTTACTTTGGCCTTACGGCATGCAATTGCTTTTTAAAAAAATCTAGTTCCATAGTAGTCAAGGAGCACCGAAGCACAGCACGCCAGGAGATACTCCAGCTCAACCTAAAAGGAGGCACTTTAAAAGTAAGCATTCTTGTAAAAAAATTAAAAATCAAAGTAAACATTCATAACCCCAAACGTATCATCTCTGACCGATGTGCAGAGAGGACAAGTACTAAAAGGAAATTTTTCAATTTAAAAAAAAAAAACAGGACTCCGTATCTTCACAGTTTGTTGTTGTTGTGTTAATAGTTTTTCTTCAGTTGTGAGGCCAGAAGCTAAGAGAAGGAATAGGATACTTAGAAGTTTGTTATGAATTTGGTAACGAGGATCTCAGAATGAAATTAAGCATTCTAAAAAGGAGTTGAATGGAGGAAAGAAAAAGAACGCAGAGTCTTAAATATGCTCTCCAGAATAGTCTTCATGATGAAGAGGGAAGGAGGTAGTAGACGTGAAGGAACAAAAGCAGTAACTTTAAGACCCATCTACATTCCAAATGTATGACAGCCCACACACGATTTGATAACGTAAATTGTATATTTAGGGGATAAGCAGTAATGTAATTTCTCTAGGCATAGCTGATTATAACATTCTTCTTTAAATGATTTCTTCTTGTTCAAGAAACAATAAAAAGTTTTGCACCAACTAACAAAAGACTTTATATAAAACTACAAGCTCCTAAGGGTAGTTACTCTGCTATTTTAAACTATCTTATGCAATGCCAAAAATTATATGCAGACACTCACCATATGCTCTTGATGAAGTTAATGGGGGCAATTTCCAAAATCAGAGCTCTACTTTAATAGTGAGAATACTACATTTATATGCAAAAGTCTGGATTTGAATCCTGGCTCTGTTATTTACAGGCTGTATCAACCTGACCCAGTCAATGTATCTCTGGAGACTCAGTTCTTTCATCTGTAAAATGAGGTCCTCACTTAAACATTGGAGTATGAATACAAAATAACAATCATAGCCAAGATATGGAAGTTACCTAAGTGTCTATCAACAGATAAATGGAGAAAGACACACACACACACACACACACACACACACACTGCAATGTTACTCAGCCATAACAAAGAATGAAATTTTGCTCTTTGCAACAACATGGATGAACCTGGAGGGCATTATGCTAAGTGAAGTAAGTCCGAGAAAGACAAATACTGTATATCACCTATATGTGGAATCTAAAAAAGACAACAACAAATGAATATAACAAAACACAAACAGACTCTCAGATACAGAAAATAAACTAGTAGATACATGAGAGGAGAAGAAGGGCAGAGGGGCAAGATAGGCACAGGGTATTAAGAGGTACAAACTACTATATATTAAAGTAAATAAGCTACAAAGATATATCGCACAGCACAGGGAATAGAGCCAATGTTTTATAACATTAAGTGGAGTATAACCTATAAAAATATTGAATTACTATGCTGTACACCTGAAGCTAATATAACATTGTAAATCAACTACACTTCAGTAAAAAAAAGAAAACCAACAGCTATGTGTTTTCCAACTCTAGTTGAAAACTTACTACCGTGAATGGATAGAATATTTCTTCTCCTAAGCTTATATGAAAGATTGTTGATGAGCATCTTTCAGTTTCAAGACCGCTACAGGTAGCACACTCAAGGCAATCAGGCCTGCAAGCAATCTTTTAGAACACTCACCAAAAAAGGTCACGTTACTCTCCAAGTGAGCCTCCTTTATAAAGCAATACCGTAATTCTGCATGTCACAGAAAATTACTAGTTAAAATACACATTTTAATTTTAAGAATGGGAAGTGTGGAGTGGGTGGGTAACAGAGGGCCTTTGATGCTACCGTCTTTGAAAATAAAAATAAACTTTTCCCCTGGAGACTTCATAATTACAGGATTTAACTGGCAGGGAATAAGTATGGCAACAAATGAGAAGCATAAGGGGAATGGCCAATTTCTGTTTGAAAAAAGGAAAGAAACTTATATTTAATTGGACCTGGAATAAGGTCTTGGCCGTACAAGGCCAAATTGGAATAAGGTCTTTGGCCTTACAAGGCCAAATTCCCGAATTATACAGAATGAGCAGCGAAGTGCAACAAGGAAAGTAAGTCCAACAGTCACAGAAACCATTTTTCTATATTATTAGGTCCTGAATTATGTTTTAACTTCTGAAGGGAGAAAAAGAGATCTTGGGACACAAAGTGCAGGTGAATGCAAAGCAAAATTTAAGTACACACATACACAGAGGAGAATGAAGAATAGCAGAAAATACCAAGTGCTACTCCAGGGCTATTGCAACCAACCAGAGCAGTAAGATTGAATACTGGTTCCAGTTTGGTTGCTTCAATCTGAAAAAAATTCACATATGTTGAGAGCTTTCAGAGAGCTCAGGAAACTCCCACATTAAACGTCAAAATGACAGAGAAAATAGGTAAGCAAAAAAAGATGGTAGCGTCATTCTGAAAACCATTTAGGGAACTTGAAGTGTATGTCCCCATTCTTTCTATAGTGCACAAGCAGTAAGATTTAAAAAGAGGTTGCAAATAGACAAGTTGAAGCAACTTCATGGAATCTGTAACTATCCCAGAGGAAGGACATCCTGGGATAATATGAAGGCAGGTAAGCTTGGAAAGTGTAAAATTCATACTTGATAATTATGTAAGAAGTCAATTACCAATACCCACTAAATAAGATGTTCTTTTAGTGAGAAAAGAGAGACCATCTTCATTTGGGGGAAAGGATGGGGGAGAATGAATTCATCATTAATCCCCCAAAATTTCAGCTTCTCTACTGGGACATAACATTCAGGACAGATTTTTCCCAAGAGTCCATCTGTGAAACAGCCAACAATCAACATTTTGAGCAAACGAATCCGCGTAGGTTATTAGTCTGACCAAATGGGGTCCTTTTCATGGACTTATTAAAAGTTCAAATTAAAAACTTTTTAAAAAGCCATTCCCCATACTTTGATTCTCTTCATAAGAGTCAAACATTTTCAGTAACGCTAAAAAAAATTCTGGAGCTCTATAGTGGGTTATATGGTAGAGGATTCTATACAATGATAAAAACAGAAACCAAACGGAATGAAGACTAAGTAATGGCACGATGTGAAATTACCAGTATAGCTCTACATTTCAAATCTGACAGCAATACTTAAAGACAATTGATGATGAAATCTGTGGTACTTCTTTCAAATAGATACAGATCATTTTTAACAATATGATCTCATCATTTGAGAATGTGGGAAAACCGTACCAGAATATAAGTCTTTGATACCTTAATTCACCTTGACAAATAATTTTGTTAGTCTAATAAGTATAAGAAAGTGAGAGGAGAAAATGATGTTTTTGAGCTAATCATAGTCATTGATCAGCTCAAAACATGATTAGTCATGTTTAAAAAAACAGCAAAATTTGATAAATATATTTCATTACACACATCACAGAAATGAAATGTCAACATGTTAGTGGTTAAGAGCACAGGCTTTAGGGTCAGAAGGCCTGGGTTAGGGTCAGAAGAACCTCTCTGAAACTTAATTTCCTCATTTATAAAAATAAGAATTATTATACCTATCTTGTAGGATGGTTAGGAAGTCTGAATAGGGTAGCAAATTAAAAGTACATAATACTGTCCTTGGCTCATGAAAATGGTGGTTGTTTTTATTATCATCAATATTGTTGATAATTTTTAGAAAATGCAGCTGTTCCCAAACCACTATCTTACCTGTAGTAACCAAATATCTCTAGACACACGCAACTAAAGCCATTTCCAAGATTTTATTTAATTCACCAATTTTTAACAAGTTGAACTAAAACTGTGATTGGTTGTACCAGGAAGTGATGGAAATTCAAATAATAAAAACTGATCATGGGAACTGAATGATTTTTCCTCCTTCAACAAAAGTGTGTATTGAGGAGATGTACTGACAGCTTCATTTCTGGGTTTTGAGGGTTTTAGAAACCAAAGGATCAAATCACAAAATTATACGTCAGCTAAATATTTTTCAAAGTCATCAAGTGAAATATATTTCCTTATTACAAGGCAACAATAGAAAACGGAAGAGCCGCAAAGAGGTAGAGACCTTCCCATTTAAGTATCTCTTTTTATAGACTGGTGCCGTATAAGGAGACTTTGCCAGCAATGCCCATCAAACATCAGGCCCTTCAAGGCTTAGTCATGCCTTACATTCTGCTGCTTGGCTTTTGAGTGAAATTCCACGGTCCTTATTGGCTACGAACACAAATCACACATTTGAATCTATTAAACCTGAGAGCAAAAACCATCACATCGTACTTCCGCTTGCCAACTAGCACCAACACCAAACATACTGTCTGTATCTCCAATAAGTAGCAAAGATTTAGAGCTTCCTGAGAATTGGGGTTGATAGTACACACTCACTGGAAGAGATTCCCTTAAAAAAGTATATTTACCAGAAGCAGTAGTGGACGTTGCTATGAAATCCTGGCATTGCTTAAAAAATAAGTCAGACTGAAGTTCTGGCACTGCTCCCCCTTTCTGTTCTTTAATTCTCTTCTTTCCTCCCACTCCTCATATTGCTCCCTTCATTCTGACAAATAATACCTTCTGTCATCTCCTGTTGTTCCCGAATTCCCAGCTCCCACCCATAAGCCTTGCTCCTGTCTTGCTCTCTCTGAGGCTCAAATGGCAAAGTGCTACCTGCCCAATGACAGTCATAGTATGTTGAAATGCAAAGCATCTGCACCATCACCTATTCCAAACCCCTCCTGCAAACAGAGGACACAGGCGTCCCGACAAATTTAGCAAGGGAGGTCAGGGAATTGGTTTCTGTCAGAACCCAGATCTCCGAATTCCCCAGCCAAAAGTATTCCCAGTCTTTCCTTCACATCTAATCCCCAACCATCTCAAAATAAAATCTCCATCAGATTTCCAAGTGTTCTCAGAAGCTGAATCAAAATAACCACAACTACCCTCTATCAACATCTAAGATGTTTCATTTATTAAAGAGAAATAAAAATTAAAATAATTAAAATTTTAGTCAAGATAATAGACTGATCCTAAGGGGGAAAAAAAGCCCACAATGTAACACATACATAACAGAAAAAAAATCTGTAAACTGAGAAAAATTAGGGAATGAATCACAGGATTATACTGAATTCTGAGTTATCAAGGAGAAAGCTACAGCCTTCTAGGGTTTATCATGCATGTGTCAGTGCGAACCTCTGTTAGGTCCATTATCTTGTTTAATTCTTGTAACAATTTATAAGAAGTATTTTTCTATTCTGTAGATGAATAAATGAAATTGGTGAAGTTATGAATTTTGTTCATCCCAAGAGAAATGTTAGTGACAGAGCTGGGATTTGAAACAAGGTCAGGTTGACTCCAGGGCCCAGGCTTTCAATCACCCTAAAATGTCATTTTTCCTGGGGGAAAGGTAGGAAAAAAAAATCAGGGTTCAGAGTAAGCAAAGTGATTTCTGCCTATAATATCTCTATCGTTAAAAGTTAATTCTGAAAGTAATGGAAATACCTAACACTTGCAAAATATTTTACATGTCATACCCCATGTAATCTTCACCAAATATATAACTATCTAATGTGTAGGTCAGTAAACAGTATGTCATTTTCCACTTCCTGCCATTTCTTCCTATTTTCACACTCATGTTTCTTCATAGATCATTTTCTTCATGGTGAGAGAGAATGCCACAAAGCTTTGATCCAATGGACTCCTTTCAGTTCTTTTTGTATGTTTACAAAAGTTAACTGATATTTTTTCTTTGTTTTTATATCAAAGACACAGCAATTTGAAAATAAAACTGTATTCTGCTATGCTTTTAGTGAAGTAATAGTTTTTCAAGTGTATATGCTTTTCTGTTGATCTCTCCCTCCAGCCCCCAGAAACTGCTGTGGAGACCTTCTAACCATGGACCCAAGTCAACTGCACACTCTGCAAGCTCTGTCTATTCCAATGACCAAGAACTGTGGAGAAGACAAGGAGAGAATGTGTAATTATTTATGCCAGGGTTTAGGCCAAAGAGGGCTAGGCTACCCTTGTGAAAGATAAATATAGTGGGACAAAATTATGTCCAGGACTGACTACATTTTACAGATAGAAATTCAAAGTGACTAAGAAACTTGCCCAAGTTCATTCTGTTAAAAAGAGTAAAGCTAACTCGAAGACCCTGAACTTTCACCTCCTCATCCACCTGCATGCATTTAGAGAGGTCTTTTCTTCTTATTAAACTAACATCCCAAATAAGCAATAATAAAGTATTGCTAAAACTTACCACCACCAATGGTGGAAGGTAGAGAGGTATTAAAAATCTATGAGGCATTCAGAGATCTAATATGGGCAAATTCAGAGAACTGAGAGCACAAGGAAATCTACAAGTCAGTGGGGAGGATAGAGAATAATGAGAAACCACTACAGGCAATGTGTGTGATGGCCACGCTTACAAAGCAAAGGACACAGTGCAAGTCAAGTTTTATCATATCAGGTTAGTTAACAAAAGGCGGGGAGCCAGCCTAGAGGATTCACGATTCAAATCTTGGCTCTTCCAAATGGCCAAATTTGAGTAGACAGGTGTTAGGTGATTTCAAAGGATTATTTTTATATGCAATAATCGTTTTAAAAAAAATATTATACGTCTGTATCTATTAGAGATACATACAAAAGTATTTATGGATGAAATAATAGGATGTTTGGGGTTTCCTTTAAAGAATTCCAGCAACAAAAAATAAATAAATAGCATGTGTGATGGAGGAGACAGACAAACCTAGAGTGGCAATGAATTGGTAACTGAATGACAGGTGAGAGTGAACAGAAGTCTAGGCTGTTCATTAACAGAGAGAATTATATAAAGGCTTAGGTAACACACATAAAGGAAAGACAGGAACGTTTAATTCATTGGAAGTACTTCTTTTCCCCTGATGATAGATTCAATATTACTACTGTGCAAATAAAAACATAAAATTCAAGCAACTTCCAACTATCACACAGTGAGCCATGGAATTGAGACTTTCCAATTTCTAACTAAGTTAAGCTTTTGAGAAATTACTACATGGTTATACAATGAATTTAAGATGACCCCAACGTTACTTTTCCCTTATCATTATATCGAGTAAAATAATGATTTTGAAATTATACATATATATGTATACACATGTGTCTATATTTTCACACTTGTAAAAATGAAACTTACTTAACTATATCATTGATATCATTAAATCTGGTAATAGAACCCATGAGAATTACCAAAAAAATAATAGACTATTAATTTCAAAGAAGCAGTAAGGTAGAAAGAAGCAGAATAAATGAAGAATTAGAAGATATAAGTAATCATACTGGCTGTAACTTTTACTACGTAAATTCAGGCAAGTCATTCAGTGCTCGAGTCCCAGTTTCATCATCTGTACTATGACTGGATTCTATTCCATGCCACTGAAGTTTCCTTCAGTTCTAACATCCCAGAAGCTGAAATCTGTCTCTCCCATGGCTACACCTGTTCAGGAACCCAGTGCTCACCACAGCTTATGACACCTCCAATTTTAGGACAGCTCCAGGTCTCACCAAGTCTGACTGATAGAGCAGCAAAGAGCAGTCTATTTCTGGCCCTTCTCATCGGATGTGGATGGAGCCATGCAAACAGGCAGGGAGTCTTGGAGTTATATCCCAGTCACGTGGATGGGATTATCCCCGGGGAAGAGTTAACAATGCGCTTAGTTCTGTGACAGACTTGTTTAAGGGGCTTTTAGGGACACCAACAAAGGACACGAGATCTCTGGGGGAAACGGAGGGAGACAGGCGGATAGGGAAGATGTTGCTGATAGATCACCTGAGAGCGCAGCTCTCCCAGGGTGAGTGAGGTGTCCCCACCCAGCGTTCCCTGTTAATCAATCTGTGCATTTGCTGTACTGATTTGTAATTAGCTCTGTGAGCTGTTGGGGCAGAGCCTGTGGCTTTCTGATTCACAGTGTATCTCCGGCATTCAGAACAGTGTCCGGCATTCTTGACTTATGTTTGCTGGAAGAGTAACAATAACACAGGAGGGCATGGAAAATATGTGCATAACTGGCACATTGAGAATATTCCATCTGAAGCAGCTGTAAATTTCAAGTAACACACTTAAATACTTTCTAGATACTAAAATGGGAAGGGATTCGCAAAGTTATAATTAAGAGAGGATATAGGAAGAAGTAGAATCGAGTGGGTAACATGAGGCAGAAAAGAGAAAGGAAACCAGTGAAACAGGAAGGGGCTCTTGAAGAAAGATACCTACTCAGAGATTGAAAAAGAAAACTTAAAAAGAATGGAATATAATATCTTATAGGCTGATGCTCCAGGTGTGCAAACTGGTGAAAGCTTTACCCACACACTAGAAGCAGGATCTCTGAACAGGAATTCCCTGACCATGATATCAACACATGCAATAGGAAGATTAATTCATTCTCACACTCTAATAAAAAGAATAGCGAAGAAGCGTTGCTTATCAGTTTTAAATATTAAGCCCCAATTAAAATTTTTGGTTATTAGTAGTAAGAGTATGATCGAATCTTATAAGCATATTTGAATTTCAGACTTTTCTGATTCTATTCTGGAATCTATCTGCAGTCAATACTTTCTTCTTAAAGACTCCAAGCCATGGGATTGAGAAGAAAATGTTCTTCAACAATATATATGGAAAGAAACTAATAACTTCTCTTATTGATCTTATTCATGCAAACATAAAGAAATCTCCAACTTTCTGTGGCAAACACAGTAATACAATTTTTAAAACACGCTTTTCAAAATAGGCTTAATTTCTAAAAGTTACATGGTACATGCTAGTTTTTATTATTATGGTCTTCGAAACAAAATAAAATTTTAAAGCTAAAATTCCACGCTACTTATACTAAATTTTTAAGCTGAGAAGCTGTATGTCCTTTTTTCCAGATTTAATAATGCATGTATATTATTCATTCTAAAACAGCTGGAGAGAAAAAAGAAACTTCAAGATCTAATTTTTTTTAGAGGGGGATAAAACTAAACTATGTGATGAGAAATCTGTACTGTAAGTTTTTTGAAGATCATCAACTGTATTTCATTCATCCTCGGATGCCCAGAATATCTAGTTCGTCACCTGGAGTCACCCATTATATTGTATTAAAAAAGAGAAAGAAGGAAGTAGAAAGGAAATAAATTAAAGAAAAAAACTAACACATGTTAAAAGCAGTCTTCAAAAGTAAATCAAACCTCTCAGAGAACCATTTTGGCCTAACTCTTCATGAAGCAAACAGTAAAGCAAAGGAGTTTCCTAATACCCAGAAAGAACAAACCAAATGAGACAGGAAAGACATGAACAAAAGTTGAGCATCATAGGTGGGCCAGATCTTTAGTAAATTGATTTTCAAATTTTAGTGCAGAAAAAAAATCATCGGAGTACAGAAGGAATACTTCATAAAATGCATTATCTCCAGTGGCCAGCAAAGAAATTTTGACTCAGAAAGCATATTTGGTAACCCCCAAGGATCTCTGCAAATTGGACTTGGGCTCCGCATTTTTATTTTTTTTTTTTGCGGTACGCAGGCTTCTCACTGCTGTGGCCTCTCCCGTTGCGGAGCACAGGCCTGCATCGGCAAGCGGATTCTCAACCACTGCGCCACCAGGGAAGCCCTGGGCTCTGCATTTTTAGTAAGTTACCCAGATGATTCTGATCCTGTTGGTTCCTGGGTTATCCTTTCAAAACCCGGGGCACCTCATCAAAATTTTTTTCATATGGGACGAGAAAAATTATACCTAGGAATAGAATGTAGTTATTGAGTGCTACTACACCCAAAGAAAGTCAAGTACAGGAAAAGAAGAGGTGTGGCAGAGGGTAGAAGAATCAGGAACAAGTTTTAAAGTTACTTCATTACGTGAGATAGATACCGTCTGGATTTTCTGTGCCTTTCAGCTGATTAAAATGTTTCCCAAGGGCTTCCCTGGTGGCTCAGTGGTTGAGAGTCCGCCTGCCGATGCACGGAACACGGGTTCGTGCCCCAGTCCGGGAGGATCCCACATGCAGCGGAGCGGCTGGGCCCATGGGCCATGGCCGCTGAGCCTGCGTGTCCGGAGCCTGTGCTCCGCAACGGGAGAGGCCACAACAGTGAGAGTTCCGCGTACCGCAAAAAAAAAAAAAAAAAAAAAAGTGTTTCCCAAAAGTGATTCTGTTTAAGAAACTCCCTGAGGCCAGGTTCCCTTTCACTTCAAAGTATAAACACTCAGGCAAGTTTGCACAGGCCGTGGGGGAGGAGTGGGCAGGTGAGTGGGGAAGGACCCTTGAGTGGATGCCTGTGGTCGTGCCTCAATCAGTCACCCAGGGAAGGTGAAGATGCACCCCACAGCAGATGAAGAGCTCTTAAGATAGAGAGAAATGTTTAAGAAACAATTTTTGTAACAGTTTTATTGGCGTGTGACTCATACACCATATAGTTCACCCACTGAAAATGTACAATTCAATAGTTTTAGTGTATTCAGAGTTGCGCAACCATCACCACAGTTTTAGGACATTTTCACCCCCAAGAGAAACTCCACACCCATCAGTAAGGACCCCTCTGCTCCAGCTCCTGCCTCCTGTCCTAGGCAGCCAGGAACCTACTTTCTGTCCCTATACATTTCCCTAGTCTAGATATTTCATCTAAATGACATAATGCTTGCCTTTTGTGCCTGGCTTCTTTCCCTTAGCCTAACTTTTCAAGGCTCCTTGCAGCATGCATGTTCTTCAACCTTTTTATTGCCGAAAAATGTATTTTTAAACCCAGTGTTAAGGAAGGAAGAATTCTTACAAAAGACTTTATTTACGTATTAGACTAATACATCATATGCTGGAAGCTGTTAAGTTGTTTAAATCAAAGAGTTGATCCTATGTGGTATGATTCAATATTATACTCTGGGGAATTTTTGCTCCTATCTATGAATAAACTCCAACCTAAAATGCATACTATATACTCTATTTTTATACTGATCAAACAGACTTATTAATTTATTGAAGGCAAAATTACAGCATTTTTATTACAAATAACAGTTTCTACAATGCCCACTGTCCATCATCAAGAAATTTACAATCCAAAGGAGGCTAACAACATAAATTAGAATAACAGTACTTCCAACCAAAATATAAATTTGCACCTGGGCTGAAATATCCAATAGTATCACTAGCTTCACTAAGATGCAGTGAGTTTCATCACTGATGCCCCAAAATATAAATTCTGAAAGGACAGGGCCATTTTTCTTGATCATAGATACATCCCAAGCACTGAGGACTCAAGGCCAGTGCATTAAAAAAAAATTGTATGTTATTAGTTATTACATTATGTTATATTCGCTATTATGAATACAGTTTGTTTTTTAAATGACCTATGAAAATAACTTAAACTCATTTTGTAAGCATGAAAAAAACATTAAAATCATCTACGGTCACACAAAAAAGCCACAGCTAATGTTTAGCACATTTCCTTCTAGCTTTTCCTGAGAATTAACAGGTCTATGAATGTTTATACTGTATTTATAGTTCAAGTCCCATTTCACCATAGCTTTCCAATAGATTATACCTACTTTAAAAGGCCTTAAATATTAATTTCATGGATAATATTTTTGCAATCATATTCCCATGATCGTATTTATAATTTGTGAAATATACATACTAGGTCTGAAGGAAAACGTGTGATTGCAAATGAAGTAAGTATCAACCTTTTAAAAAATGTGATCATACCTCCATTAATGTACTGCCTAAGAGCAAGCCTCCTTTACAGTAGAAAACAAAACAAAGCCTTCTTATAATCTGAAGATCTCCTCGTGTATATTTATCAGGGCAAAACAATTTCTTGTCCACATTTATTCATCAGGGCTCAGGGCACAGTCAACCAAGGTGACCTGAGCCAGAGTTGCTTTAGTAACCCCAGCTTCTTTCTCCTATGTTTCCCTCCTAGTGCCCGCCCCCTACTTCACCTCCAACATCCATGGCTTTCCACTGCTCTCCCTTACTGCAGTCAGAGAGGACATTCAGGATAACCCAGGGCTGGAGACAGCAGCCTGGACTACTTCTCACAGTTCTAAAACCTTAGCTGAACCATTTTATTATTCAAAGCCTGACTGTCTCGGTAATAAAAATGCAAGCTCTACACCAGTGGTTCTTAGAACCGTGTCCAGATCGGCATCGTCTACAAACTTCTTGGCACATTCTCAGGGTCTTTCCCAGCCCTGCTGGACCAGAAACTCTGGGGCGGGCCCAGCAAAATTGTTGTAACATGCTTCAGATACAGTTTGACGGCCACTGTTCTACACGTCCTCAGATCTCCTGCACCTCCTCCGCTACCCTCACTATCAGCTATTGTCCTGGCCTCCTACTTCTCCCAGAAAAAAAAAAAAAATCAAAGAAGACTTGTGGAGACTTGCAACACCACAACCAACCACCCACCATCATTTGCAACTACATCACCTGCCCCGACACCGCTGTACCCACAGCCTACCTGAAGTCCCATCACTTGTGCACTTGACCCCAGCCTCTCTCCTACTCAAGTAACATTCTCCCTCTCCCTCCCTCCCTAATTCTCCATCCTATTTTATTCATCCATAGATTTCCTTCAACTGGATCATTTTTACTAGTATACGAACTTGCTGTTATTTTTCCCACATTAAAAGAAATTTCTCTTGATCCCCACCTTCCCTTGCTAGTTCCTGCTGCAATGTTTAAAACTCAGATCTGATTAACACCCAATAAAATGCACAGACTCTAAGTATTCAGGTTAACAGGTTTTGATAATTGTCTAAACCCATGTAAATACACCAAAATCAAATCATAAAGCATCTCCAAGAAAGTTCCTTCCTGTCCGTTTCCAATCGACTCCACTTCATCCACTTAGGCCACCAGTGATCTGGTTTATAGAACTAAGATTAACTTTGCATGTATTCATTTTGCATACGTCCATGTATGTCTTTCTGTAGACTGATTTGTATTTAATAAGGAAACATACACAGTGAGGGAACCTGGGTTACGTGTCCTGAATAAATCACCTGTTCGTAAGTTTCAGATTCTGCAAAATGCGGGAAGACCTCTTTCCGAAAGACACGATTCAATCAAAAACCCTGCTACTGTGAACACGAGGTGGAGTAACAGTTTTAAAGTGTCTGAGAGAAATATATGACTCTTTTGTTTATCCACAAATACAACACCAAACATTCTTTCCACTCCTTTCTCACCTCACCAACACTCTGTGCCTACTGAGTTTAGAACCATATATGAATAAGAATTACTCCAGCCTTCATGGAAACTTTGGTAGAGTTGGGAATGTAAGACAGAAAACACAGTGCGGTGAAATATTTGAAGTACAAGAAAAAAAATATCCAAAGTACAATGATGCCCAAGAAAAGACTGATCACATGATTGACACACTGTAAGGTGTGATGCCAAAGAGCACAGATCCACGAGCCAGCCTCTCTAAGGTCAAATCACAGGTCATTGCCTATCGCTTCTGAGTCCACAGGCAGGTTGCTTCAGCTCTCTGTGCCTCAGTTTCCTCATCAACAAGATACAAATTTAACAGTGCCTACTTCATCGGTAGTTTTCGTGTGGTTTAATATGAATAAGGCACTTAGAACAGTGTTTATCACATAGTAAGCCTGAAATATAATATATACTAGTTATCACCACCACCACACCCTCCTCAGTTCCCCTGGGGATGTGAAGGGAGTCAAAGAGTAGTGAGGTCTTCAACGGCGGATACTGATTGAGCTGAGACATAAAAGATAAGTAAATAAAACAGCATAAACACAGGCACTATCCGGAAGGGCACTCCACATTTGGCGGGGAAATAAGAAAAGCCAACTGACTGAAAATGCAAGTTTTGCAGATGAGCATACTGGGAAAGACAGGGCATGAGATGAGGCTTGGATATGGAAGATCCCGGTATGTCATGGTAAGGAATTTTCCTTGACAAAGGGGAGCTGCTGACTCCACGTGGGAAATACCATGTTCAGGTATGATTTTAGAAAGTTGACTTAGCAGATGTGAAGAAGAAATTGCAAGGCAGAGTGGTAAGAGTGGAGATGGAGAAATCGTTAAAAGATAATGTTCATGACCAGCAATAGCAAGAGCCCCAACTGAGGCAGTAAAAACACAGAAAGGAGAAGGATAACAGACCAAAAAAAAAAGAAGAAGAATCAACAGAATTTGGTTACTGACTGGTTGAGTGGTCCAAGATGATGCCTGGGGTTTTAGCTGAAAGGACTTGACAAGCTGGGAGTAGAGGAGTTGGGATTTTTAGGTCAAGATAATAAACTCAATTTTGGATTATCTTGAATTTGGGACTTTGTTGGCAATCCCAGCTTGAGTTTTCCAGGAAGAAATTGAATGCACAGATGTGAAATTCTAAAAGATCTGAATACAATACACTGAATACATTTGAATACAATACAATACATTTAATACAATACATTGAATGTATTGACATGAGAACTGTCATCACACATAAGCTGGTAGCTAGGCCATGGGAGTGGATCAAACTACAGAGAGAGGATGCAGTAAGAATGGAAGAGGTCCCCAAACACAATCCTAGGGAATATAACATTTTAAAGTTGGCAAAATGGCCGAACGCCACCCTCCCTCACCCCCCCATTTGATTATCCTAGTGAATTTTGGACATTCTGATCAGCTACGTCCCTGTTACCCTGACTGAGGAAGCAGAACAGATAAAAACTAGGCGTACAATTTGAAACCATAAGGACTGCTCTGCACATTAGAGAGAGTGAGAAATTATCTAAAGATCAGTCAGAATTCAGAAGCCTTCCTTTGCTCTGCGGAACTCAATGTACTGAGACTCTGCATTTGTGAGGACTAACCTGGGGCCGCGGATGGTCCCCTGTGAGGTCGACTATTGCAGCACCTTCGTCTGCATCGCCCTCTGCTCAGCACGGCATCAATTAGCACAGAAACGTGTTGTCTGGATTGTACTGAAATGTCGTTGGAGCTGCTTTGGAAATATCTCCCCCATTCTTTGCAGTGTCCAGAGCTCAAGTGATGGCCTTTTCCTTTGGATTGGGTGGAATTGTGAACCGACAATGTTTCTATGTTCACTGGTTATTTATAAGCTGAAATGTAATTCATTCAACAAATGTTTATTGAGCGCTTGTTCTATACCAGGCTCTGCTCCAGGCACTTGGGATTCATCAGAGAACAAAACAGACAGGAATTTTTGCTCCTTTGGGTCTTATATTCAGTGTAATAAGAATCTGCAATGTTAGTTACAAACATAAAAAATAAATAAATAAAAATAAAGTTGGCGAAGTGGCCACCTTGCCCAACATCCATTCTACCTTACCAGAAATGATCGCAACACGTCAATCATGATCATTCAATTTCCCCTGCTAGTAACTAGGACAGACATGGGCCCAATTAAGGACAGAGAGAAATATGGCGGGAGACTTACGGAAATTTTTCCTTTGTTTTAGGAGAGGAAAGAACCTGACCTCTAATGAAACTCCTAGAATTAATGTATCAACCAGATCTGAAGTCTGTCCCTCTTTTGGACTTGCAGCCATGTGAGAAAATAACTGTTTTTAATGTGTGAGCCAGACTGAGTCAGAGTTTCAGAAGACACTCTGACTGATGAAAGGTATCCATGCTGGACATGGAAGGGGACCATTAGACTGGAAATAGGAAGACAGTGCTATTATCAAAACAAAGAGGAAAAAAATTTCAATATGAAAAGTGTAAGAGATATACTACCTGATACGTGAGTCCTGTGTATGTATGTATACATAAAAAATATTTATATTGATATGTATTTCTATATACCTCAACATAGGCACTTTTTCTTGATCATTGCATTTAAAAGTGCATGATTAAGAATAATAAAAATACTAGTTACCTGTTCTCTCTCCAGAGACTATCCTGGTGTCTGGCATAATTTCTGCAGTAAATACGTATTTGTAGGATGAGTAAAAACTGGTACCAGTAAGGGAAAGTGTTTAATTTTAGGCTTTCCTTTAAAAATTTGATGATCAGTTTTATTTTTTGATTAGTTACTGTGAAAGATGGTTTCTCAATTACACTTAATAAATACACACTTTAAAATGTAGGACAAATTTATGTCATGATTTGATGTTTTTAAGTACTACTACTTAAAATTATTATATACGACATAGAATTGATGGCGGACCGATACAGATATAGGTAATACCTAATGCAAACCGACTTTATCATTCTAAAACATCACCACAGAATCAGATGAATTCTATAGGGGTTAGCAAAGACATTTACAAACGTAGATAACGCTACCTTTAAAAGGAACTGAGAAATTGAACAACGCCTTCTCCAAAAGTTCAGATTAATAGCAGAGGGCGGAAATAAACCTGTAAACCCTCATTCTTTTGTAAAAGAGAGAGACCCCTATCTCCTACAATATCCACACAGTAGTAAAATGTTCAGATCAGCAGCAAGTTGCCATTGTCGTATATAGACAGGGCAATTTTAAGCAGCTCCACCCAAAGCTTTATAAAGCAATAGTGACACTTCAAGGTCAATATCCTATAAAACTATACTAAGACCCCTCAAGTTAAGACTTACGTCAGGGTTGTAGAACCTCACTACTGAAAGAGTGGTCCATGGACCAGCACGATTGGCATCACCGGGGAGTGTGCTGAAAAGCAGATTCCTGGGCTCCACCCAGACATACCAAATCAACATCTGCATGATGACGATCCCTAAATGCTTGGAAGACGTATCACAGTTTGAGAACCATGCTTCGAAGAGTATTCGCCCTTGGACCTCTTGCTTAAGTTCTCACTGAAATAATACAGAACCCATGACTCACGATAGCTAGTCGCAATTTGAGGGCAGCGCTCAATTGTTCATTGTGCACAAGGGCTCCGGCAAAAAGCAGAGGGCAACAGTCTGACTCAAGACCAAACAATGACATGACAGCTGCCTTTTTATGAAGTACTGTGAAAAGCACTGGAGGTAATTATTAGTACTTAGAGAGGAAATTTCTGTAATCCTATCGCAAATTCCAGTATAAAGGGTAGAAGAAAGAGAAGAAAAAAATTATATAATTATATATAATTATAACATGAAGTGGGGCAAAGAATGAAAAGACAGCAAGCCTCAAGCAAGGAGGCAACCGTTAGTTATGAATTCTTCAGGAGACTCCAGAGGCTCGTCTTTAATAATTAACTTGTCTTTGCAAATCCCTATTCCAAAAGGCATTTAATAGGTGTTCTTATAGCTGATGTAATCTGAATTAAGGACAGATCCCTGGTGTGTGAGTGTTTCATTGTTCTTTTTCTTTTCTTGGGCCCCCCTTCTGTCCCCAGATTTCAAGAATAACAAAACTGCTTGCTCCTAATTTACATGACCAGGGTGGGCATGGTGACTGGCACATAAAGGAGCTCAATACTGAATGAATGAATGCCCACAGAAACGAGTCTTTGCTTCTCCTGATGAATGATTTAGTATTTGGAGAGGGACCAGTAGTGACACCACCAAGGTTCAACATGGAACCATGGAACTCTTATGGCTGTCCTCTCCAGTCTCCGGTCATCTTCTGAACCCAAGAGCTGCCCTGAGTAACTCAATATCAAGTAGTGCTTACAATTCAAACAAGTACTGGGACGTTAAGAAACATTTCCTTTTGCTTCTCCATGTGTTAAACAAACATAACTCTCCGCAGACGCTATTATATTTCTAATGGAGAATCATGAATGAAGCTCTTTCCGATGCTTTGAGCAATTTGGTTGCTACCAAGTAACTGAAGATAAACTCCAACAAACTGTTGTTAAAGCAAGCAAGGCAAAATTAGTTGTATTCTGCTATTTCTTTTTTTTAAATTAATTAAGTTAGTTACTTTTGGCTGCGTTGTGTCTTTGTTGCTGCGCGCAGGCTTTCTCTAGTTGCGGCAACTGGGAGCTACTCTTCCTTGCACAGTGCACGGGCTTCGCATTGCGGTGGCTTCTTCTTTGTTGTGGCTCGCAGGCTCTAGAGCGCAGGCTAGTAGTTGTGGTGCACGGGCTTAGCTGCTCCAAGGCATGTGGGATCTTCCCAGACCAGAACTCGAACCCGCGTCCCCTGCATTGGCGGGTGGATTCTTAGCCACTGTGCCACCAGGGAAGTCCCTGCTATTTCTTTATAATTATTATTTCTTCATAATTAGAAACCTGCATAGCATTCTATCTCTGGGGAAACTTAGTCTCTCACTTTTCTCCAAAATGACTTCAAGGAAAACTTCCACATAAATATTAGCTTTCCTTTTTATTATTATGGCTCAATTTATTCAACTTTAATTATTCTACAGGCGAGAGAACCTTCCTTCCAAGATAAGAAACACGTTGAACTTCCATTTGGTATTCCCTGCACAACCTTTCGAGACCAAAAGAAAAAAAAATAGATCATCCTAACTTAGAAAGGAGAAAAACACAAGGTGGGTAAAGCTGAAGTGCTTGGCTGGGAGGGGGCTGAGAAGCAGATGCAGGAACAGGGCCTGAGTCTTTTATTTCTCACCCATTGGTACCACATCTTTTCCTCTTCCTAATTCACCAACACTTAGACAGACTACCACCCATGTTCAGTTCTCCCCGAGAAAGGACTTGTCGCAAGAAGAATCTGTTTCTGTTTTTGAATACAACACAGGTTTTGAAAAATAAAAAAATGGCCCAAGTGGTTTGTAAGCAATGTGCACCTGAGATCAACCCTCTCAATGGCATCCTCAGAGATTATGGCTGTCCTGGCACTTACTCAGGTACACTTTAAACTACTCAAATTGCAAAAGTCAACAATAGATGACGTACACACTTAAGTCCCAGGAAGCCAAGTGTGCAGGTTGCTATCTGAGTTTGTGATACAAGTAAGCACAAAAATGTAGAAAGCGAAATCCTACAAGGGAACTCCACGTATACATGATGATTAAGCTTTTGTTCTTATTTCATTTTGGTATTCCTGTACATGGCTCTCCAGGAGCTTATAAAGAACAGTGAGATTTTGCTTGGGATTTTGTGTGATAATATTCACCTACTAAAAAGTTTCAGTTGATTAGCACTGCAGCCATCTATTTTAAATCAGATGCTCAGGTCCCCTTCACAGCTTTAACAAACTACCTAAGTGATTCTCATGCACACAGTTGGAAAAGCATTGTCCTAAATGATAATATAGGGATTAAGATGTACCATGCAAAGCATAGAAAATTCAGCAAGATAAAACATGGTTGCTACAAATCACGACAATTTCACTCCTCTATCTCAGACAATAGAAATTCCAGCATCTCTCAGTGAAAGAAAATATTTTTAGAGGTTTATCTGCGTTAGAGCCTTCCCCTTGTGGGAGCACCCATTATCATCGTCGGATTCCTGACAGTCCACCCACAACCTCTACCTCCAAAGGTGCTTCTCATCTCTTTTTTCTTCCAGTTTTTCCCTAAGCCTCTCATTTCTACCTCTACTCTCAGACCTTTTTCTCCCTTCTTTCTCCTTCAACTATAGGCAGTGGTTCACCTTCCATGTGGGATTAGAATAATTGCTTTTCACACACTCCTGAGGTCCAAGAGAATTTCATAAGAAAACAAACTTTCATTCGTGAAGCACTGTTTCTTCATAATGTGTAGTTCTTTAAATATATTGAATCTGCATGTATTACCGTTTAGACAATAGTCTTTTGGAAGAAAACTGCAAATTTGAATGCAGCCTTTTTTTACGATTAATTTTACAATAATACATTTTGCAACGCACGCGTTAACTTTTTGTTTTTTCGGCCATGCCATGCGGCATGCAGGATCTTAGCTCACGAACCAAGGATCGAACCTGCACCCCCTGCAGCAGAAGCACGGAGCCTTAACCACTGGACCGTCAGGAGAAGCCCTGCATTAACTCTTTTACTGAACATTTTATGTCATTCCATCATCATCAACTGACTTGCCTGATTTTGCTAAGTAGACTGCCATGCAAAGAACTAGATATTACTGTATGTTATTAAAAATACCAAATTTCAATGTGGCCGATTACAAATATATTTGTAAAAAGGTCAACACAGCCATGTTAAGGATAAAGATATTAGAATTACTTCACACTAACCCAATGAAAATGATTGATTTCAAAGAATACATACTTGTCCTATCAAGTGATTGATTAAAACAATCTAGGCGCGTCATCTTCTTAATCACAGTATGGTAAAGTGGCATCTCTTTTAACCACTGTGCCCTTATTTGTTGTCGTAGTCAAGGTCCCTGTGATATTGTCCTCAAGATGCTTCAGGGGAGAAAAGACAAATGAAGACATGTTCCTGCCCTCACAGGGTCTAGCAGCCTAGATATGTTCATGACGATTAATGGGCATCCTGGATACTTGACCAAAAATATACAGTCTCTCTTGCAAAGGTCATGTAGAAAAGGCCTTACCAGTCATTTTCGAAAGTTCACAGGTATCTTATTTATAATATGCCATGCCAAAAAGAAATTTAGATAGCTCCTAGTCAGCAGCGTTTGGGCACCTCTTAGGAATTATTCTTCTATAAAATGTATGATTTATACTATTAGTTATATACACAATATATTTTTTCATAAATAGTCAAAAGAAAGACTAAAAAGCTCAACTCTTTTGAAAACTATGAATGATTCATGAGACATCATGAAATCTCATCATCAAGGACTGAAACAAACATCCAAACGTCAGTTTGGTTTGACCTTTCCTGTCCAAATTAAAATGAGCGATGTGGGAGGAAAACGCCGCCTTAATACACTCTACTTAAAACAAAATGTTCTCCTAACACTAGCACGTCTTCCCCTCCCGTGCTCAGCTCTGCGGTGTGTAAGCCTGGCCTGCAGAGGAGCTGGGCCCTGGGAGTATGAGAATGCTCCTTTTCTGAGGGACTCGTTCCAAGACAGCAAAAAGAAGAGCTGGACCAAGTTTAGTGAGAAGCTTTAACCTTATTTTAATTTACTGTCTTACTAAAAAATATCTCCAACCCATGGAACATAGAGAGAACTGTATAATTAAGCACGATGTCCCCATGAGTTAGCTTCACTGATGATCAACCTAAGGACAGTTTTGTTCCAGCCAGGATTCCCACAATCCCTTCCACCCTCATACCTACCGATTTTAAAGAACACAGAAACATCTAGGTTAACTAAATGCTATCCACTATAAAACAATCATGGCACATCCAAAATCAGAGAGCTTGACTCAATTAGCTGAGTTGCTGCAGCATCTGTTACTTTCTTAGATTGAAATATAATTGACATATAACCTTGTATTAGTTTCAGGCATACAACATCATGATTCCATACTCGTATATATGGTTGCATACATTATTGACCAGAAAAAGCTACCATCTTGGTTTGGTTTACTTACTAATAATATAGCATTATAGATATGGGTGATCTTGCTTCCCCAGGTGGTACGATTGGAATAGTTCCAAAAAGAACGATCCTTGATCCCAATCATTTGTGCCTGCACGCCTGTCCTCCAAATCTGTCTTCTTAGCTGAAATTTCACCATGAGAGTTACTCATCTGACTTTTGTAATCTGCACTCTGGGAAGGGGTAACACATGGAACACGCACCAGTCACGCATACCCCACCTCAAATTAGTCTCTTGGTTTTTATTGGAGACACCTAGCTATGGATGATGAAGAAACAGGAGTTTCAATTTGTGGAAGGAACTGGGAATATATCTGAAACACAGATAACATGATACCAGATACCCTGTGTGTATGCGCGCGCGCGCGCACACACACACACACACACACACACACAGCGGGGGGGAGATAAGGTTCTGAAAGCTATTGAACTGCTTACCAATTCTCAGGTCCTACCCTAACAGTAAGTGCAGGCACTGAAACAGCATTAAAAACAGTACGGTTTTGAGACAAAGGGCCCTAGAGCAGCGATTCTCCATCTGTGGTAAGAGGATTACCAGCAGAGAAGCAAGTGGAATAATGTTCTAAATAGACTCCTGAGCCCTGCCCCGTATCCACTCGATCGGAATCACTACCAGCGAGATCTCAGAAGCTGCATTTTATAACGAGTACCTCTGGTGATTCCTACAGCGCCAAAGATTGAGAATCATTGCTCTAGAGGGTTCTAACAACTTTCCTTGAAGGACTAAAGTTCTCACCTTGAGATCTGTTACAGACATACATAATATAGCACTTTACCCATTTAGTAAACAAATACTACTATTTGAAAATACTATCTTGAGAGATGCAAATAAACCATATAAATACTCTGCCTTCCAGGACTTTACAGTCTCAACTTAATTATGTAATCATTACACTGGGTCATTTAAAAGTAGGAAAAGAAAAAAGGACATCAAAAAACAAAGTGGCTTCTCTATCCAAAAGTACTCGTTACTAATAAGGGAATTTGCAAGCCCAAATCAATGTTTATAAGAGCTTCTGACTTTAGGTAAGCCAAGGAGGAAGCAGGTGGATAGGACAGGGCCTGAGAGCAGACAGGAGGTCGGGGGAGAGGGCAGAGTTAAGGTATCAACACTGAGAACTCCTTCTAATCTGTATCCTAGTCGAATGCAAACTACATTAAGGAACTCACTTTCTTTCCATATTACAAGCCACAGTGCTGCCAAAGGAGATCACGTTTCTTCATATAAGAGGGAATGTTCAGAAATGAAAAGTAGTCTTTTTTTAAAAAAAAAAGACACATTTCAAATGCTCTCTTAAATGACTACAGAATATCTTCAACTCAACTGAAATAACAAAATGCTTTATCTAGGAATTTTGACTAGATCATGAGAGATTACTACAAGCAACTATATGACAATAAAATGGACACCCTGGAAGAAATGGACTAACTCTTAGAAAAGCACAACCTTCTGAGACTGAACCAGGAAGAAATAGAAAATACAAACAGACCAATCAAAAGCACTGAAATTGAGACTATGATTAAAAATCTTCCAACAAACAAAAGCCCAGGACCAGATGGCTTCACAGGCAAATTCTATCAAACATTTAGAGAACAGCTGACACCTATCCTTCTCAAACTCTTCCAAAATATAGCAGAGGAACACTCCCAAACTCATTCTACGAGGCTACCATCACCCTGATACCAAAACCAGACAAAGGTGTCACAAAGAAAGAAAACTACAGGCCAATATTACTGATGAACACAGATGCAAAAATCCTCAACAAAATACTAGCAAACAGAATCCAACAGCACATTAAAAGGATCATACACCATGATCAAGTGGGGTTTATCCCAGGAATACAAGGATTCTTCAATATACACAAATCAATCAATGTGATACACCATATTAACAAACTGAAGGATAAAAACCATATGATCATCTCAATAAATGCAGAGAAAGCTTGCAACAAAATTCAACACCAATTCATGATAAAAACTCTCCAGAAAGTAGGCACAGAGGGAACTTACCTCAACATAATAAAGGCCATATATGACAAACCCACAGCCAACATCGTTCTCAACGGTGAAAAACTGAAACCATTTCCAGTAAGATCAGGAACAAGACAAGGTTGCCCACTCTCAGTGCTATTATTCAACATAGTTTTGGTAGTTTTAGCCACAGCAATCAGAGAAGAAAAAGGAATAAAAGGAATTCAAATCGGAAAAGAAGAAGTAAAGCTGTCACTGTTTGCAGATAACATGATACTATACATAGAGAATCCTAAAGATGCCACCAGAAGACTACTAGAGCTAATCAATGAATTTGGTAAAGTTGCAGGATACAAAATTAATGCACAGAAATCTCTTGCATTCCTATACACTAATGATGAAAAATCTGAAAGAGGAATTAAGGAAATACTCCCATTTACCACTGTAACAAAAAGAACAAAATACCTAGGAATAAACCTACCTAAGGAGACAAAAGACCTGTATGCAGAAAACTCTAAGACACTGATGAAAGAAATTAAACCTTATACAAACAGATGGAGAGATATACCATGTTCTTGGATTGGAAGAATCAGTATGGTGAAAATGACTCTACTACCCAAAGCAATCGACAGATTCAATGTAACGCCTATCAAACTACCAATGGCATTTTTCACAGAACTAGAACAAAAAATTTCACAATTTGTATGGAAACACAAAAGACCCCGAATGGCCACAGCAATGTTGAGAAAGAAAAATGGAGCTGGAGGAATCAGGCTCCCTGACTTCAGACTATACTAAAAAGCTACATTAATCAAGAGAGTATGGTACTAGCACAAAAACAGAAATATAGATCAATGGAACAGGATAGAAAGCCCAAAGATAAACCCATGCACATATGGTCACCTTATTTTTGATAAAAGAGGCAAGAGTATAAGATACAGAAAAGACAGCCTCTTCCATAAGTGGTGCTGGGAAAACTGGACAGCTACATGTAAAAGAATGAAATTAGAACACTTCCTAACACCATAAACAAAAATAAACTCAAAATGGATGAAAGACCTAAATGGAAGGCCAGACACTATAAAAATCTTGGAGGAAAACATAGCCAGAACACTCTATGACATTAATCACAGCAAGAGCCTTGTTGACCCACCTCCTAGAGAAATGGAAATAGAAACAAAAATAAACAAATGGGACCTAATGAAACTTAAAAGCTTTCACACAGCAAAGGAAACCATAAACAAGACGAAAAGGCAACCCTCAGAATGGGAGAAAATATTTGCAAATGAAGCAACTGACAAAGGATTAATCTCCAAAATATGCAAGCAGCTCATGCAGCTAGATATCAAAAAAACAAACAACCCAATACAAAAATGGGCAGAAGACCTAAATAGACATTTCTCCAAAGAAGATATACGGATTGCCAACAAACACATGAAAGGATGCTCAACATCACTCATCATTAGAGAAATGCAAATCAGAACTACAATGAGATATCATCTCACACCAGTCAGAATGGCCATCATCAAAAAATCTACAAACAATAAATGCTGGAGAGGGTGTGCAGAAAAGGGAACCCTCTTGCACTGTTGGTGGGAATGTTAATTGATACAGCCACTATGGAGAACAGTATGGAGGTTCCTTAAAAAACTAAAACTAGAACTACCATACGACCCAGAAATCCCACTACTGGGCATATACTCTGAGAAAACCATAAT
>NW_020838017.1:5708483-5780078 GCF_003676395.1 Aethalodelphis obliquidens
AAAAAAAAAAAAAAAACATGGTTCTGATGAACCTAGGGCAGGACAGGAATAAAGACATAGATGTAGAGAACAGACTTGAGGACACGGGGAGGGGGAAGGATAAGCTGGAACGAAGTGAGAGAGTAGCAACGACATACACACACTACCAAATGTAAACTAGTTAGCTAGTGGGAAGCAACTGCATAGCACAGGGAGATCAGCTCAGTGCTTTGTGACCACCTAGAGGGGTGGGATAGGGAGGGTGGGAGGGAGATGCACGAGGTAGGGGATATGGGGATAAATGTATACATATAGCTGATTCACTTTGTTATACAGCGGAAACTAACACAACAGTGTAAAGCAATTACCCTCCAATAAAAATGTTTTTTAAAAAAATGCCTGACCTTTGAAAATAAGAGGTAGATATATAAAATATGTTTTTGAAAGGGCTGACATTTTACCTACAGACTAAAAAAATTAATTTATATTAAGTTTGTTCAATGTTAATTTCTTCTTGTTTTGTCCACTAAGATTTTCCATTCGTTTGTCATTAATATTTAACTCATGAGGGCTAATTATCACTCAAATTAAGCATTAGCTATTCCTCTTGGAAAGTTACAAGGAAAATACAACTGAAATTCTTCCTTGTCACTATTGTGAGTTAAGCCTTATATTTACTGACATTTCTAAACTTACTGGTAGCTATTTGATGTGTAATATGTACAGTTACTTATGATGCAAAGTCTATCAGAGGCAGGGTCCAGTGGTACAGTTGAAGTGAGGACACGTCAACTGATTCACAATCTTCCAATTTTGGGGAGGGGGGTTGAGGGGCAACGTTTCTAGTATCTATACAGGAAAACTCTGAAATAAGTTAAAGTAGTCAGAAAAAAATCTTTTGATTTTATAGAAATTCGACTGTGTATTTTCCAACAACACAAAATATTATTATCCCAAACAGACCAACTCACCCATCACAGTTCACACAGTGAAAAGGTGAGTTTCACTGCGTGAGTTAAGTTCAAACTTGTCTAGCCAGCCCTCAAAACACCCTGCTTCTACAGACACCTGTATCAAGTTTCCTCTTGTAGTTAAGTAACTACTCATATTCATAGTAACCCCCTCAAATCCATTTCCTTAGAAGAGCACAGCAGAGCAGAAAAGGGACTGGATGATTACCTCATGTTTTCAAATGTCAACAATGAAACTCATAAGAATGCTCCCTGACATAGAAAAATACGCAAATACACCTATTTCCTTCCCCCACCCCATGGCATTATTTTAATAGAAGAAGGCACTGTTCTGCAATGAAGACCACCAAAATGATGCAGCTCCTATGAGGAAGGCATCTGGGTTGCCCTCAGGACCATTTAAGGACTGTGCAAATGACACACGTTGCAAATAAAAATCACTCCATTCCAGAGAGGCTCTGGAAAGCTCACCCAAGACGGCTGGGGCATCTTCTAGGACTAAACGAGATGATATGGTATAAACCATATGCTCCGAACATAAAACACAATTCAGTATTTTAAGTGATATTTAAGCTTCTCAGAAGGTTCTAAAGAACCTTTGATTTCCCCAAGGTCCAAGGCTCTGGATTTCAGCAATTCAGTGATGCACAAGTGACCGCTTCCAATCAGAATTGAAAACTCGTGTGCCTGGGAGTTCCCCAGTGAAATCTGTGCTATTAGGAAGCGATAATATGATGTTTATTGCGTCAAATCACAATGTTGATTGAGTTTTCATTTCTGATGAATAAACCAGTAATAAGACTTACAACATACAAGATTTAAAAATCCCTAAGATCAACTAAAGGTTTCACGGGTCTGAAACTCATGTCCAATGCTCTGAAGGCCTCATCGTGAAAGTTCAATTTTTACGTCCTTTTTTAAAGGATGTTTACCATTAGCAGTCAAAGTAGTCACGTTACAAATAAATCAGTGAGAATAACATTCATTTATAAATCATAGCTCCCCTGTTTGTGAAATGTGAATGACAACACTTCATTAAAGAACATGACCACCATTATAAAATGAGATTTAGACACACATCCATCCAGCATTTAGAAATTGGCTGTTTGAAAGTATCAGGTGTACCAAACTTGGTGCTTTGAGAGAGAATTTTGTTTTCTATTAAAATAATCATCCCCCAAAGATTAAAGTGTCATAGTAGCATAGCAATTAAGAGTTAAAAGAATCACTCTCAAATATATAGCATCTAAACATATTCTTAGAAAAAAAGTTAAGTTGAAATAGGTGAGCGTTTGTAATACTCATAACATTGAGCCTCTACAGAGTGAAATTTCTAAAGGGAACGACAATATTTCTATTCATTTATTCCAGACGATGCTATAACAAGAAGCCAATGAATCCAGATATTTTCAAAGTATGTCAACCTGAAAACACACTAATGCATACTTCAAAAAAACACTTTTATGCAACATGTTTTCCAATAATAAATGAAAAGAACAACAAAAAACCCACCACGTATTTATATTTAAATATAACAGTTCTGGATCTAATTTTTAACCAGAATGAAAAAATCATCATTATCATTCTCAACACAAAGAAGTGGCCAGCTAGTAAACTGAATTCCCAATTTCAACAATAAGGCAAAAATGTCACTATACTTTTAATTCCAAGGGAACTGACAACGGAAATACATAAAGGATTTAGCTCTAACAGTCCTGTAATAATAAAAAGCTACTTAATACTTCTAAAAGTTTTTAATGACAGTACATCCTTTCAATAGTGCATTGAATAGGAATTCACATTCCTATTTGGCTTAAAATGCTTTAAAATTCCCTTCTAAATATAGATCTAGTATTTGAACAGTAGAGTAAATACAGTCCTCAAATATTTAAAAAGGAAACTCCAATTATACTTCTTTGATTTAGAACTGTGAATTTTTAAAAAACGATCTAATAATACTCTAGACTTTAGGCAACTACTAATTTAGAATTGTTTTACTTCGGGTGGGACTTCAGGCTCTTTCAGCCTAGAATTTCTTCTCTCTGAGCTACAAAAACCATTTCGTGGGCAGTTACATCACTGTAGTATCACGATATACATTTCATTCCAAACCAGCCAGATGTGAAATACATCGCACTGTGACACAGATGTACTTAAAACACCAACAATGCCAAATGATTTCACGCTTTCGGTAAAAAGTGTCCTCCATTAAAGCATATCCAACAGGCCTGAAAGCGAATCTCCTTTTTTTACCCATGCCAGCTAGAGATGCTTACTAAACCAATAAAGCCACTTTTGCTGGGAGGAGGGAGAAAGGAGTGGGGCTGCCCACCTCGGTACCATCAGGTAGGGTTAAAATAGAAAACACTCACCATCTCTCTTGGAACAGACACTTCGATAGTATCCACAGTACCTGCATATTTCTTTTTAACTGCCTTGTTGAGTTTTAGTCCATAAAATGGCAACATGAGTAAAGGCCAGACGGCAAGTATAAGGAAGGAGCAGTGCCCAAAGCCATGTTCACTTACCTGCAAAAGGAAAAGCAAAAGGGTTAAAACTCTCTCATCATGAAGGCACAATTATCTCTTCACATCTCTACTAATTAGCTTTGATGTAAAGCAGATTATGCGATAAAGGAAAAGACAAATATAACCTCGGGGCCTTTAATAACACCATTTGGAAACAGAAGTTCCCTTCCCCCACCGATAAACTGGGAATTCTTTAACAGGTACAAGTTAATTGGATACAGAAGCAGAGTCACTATTTCCTTTATGATGAGCTGATAAACAATTCTTCTACAGTGTGTTAGAAAGATGTGCCCATAGAACAGGAGATAGAGATCTTAGATTCTATGCAACAAAAAGATCTTGAGGCTGTTTCCCTAAGCGGTATCTAATGATTGTCAGTAGATCAGTTGCAGCTTTTTCTTTATAGGATAAAATGGTGCTAGTTATTGCTGAGACTTTGCCAATGATCTCCGAGGCAACTCACAGTTAAAAGAGCCATAAATAGAACAGCAAACACCATCACTGTTTGCTAACCCAAAGAATTTTGCCCTTATACATTTAAGAATGCATGTTTTAGCATGAATACTCCTCTTTGTCTCAAAGCATAGGAAATACCCAAACACCGATGTCCCAGGGACACAGAAACAGCAACAACAACAAAACAGTAAATGTAAAATGAACCATATCTAGATCTACCTAAAATTACAGCAATAGCTTATGAGTTCTCATGTGCCAAGTACCAAAGCATCTTATATGTATAAACTATTTTGTTTCATTTTTGAAACAATTATTTGAGGCAAGAACTAGTGTTGTTCTCATTTTCTATCAATCGAGAAGAAACAGAAATTAAGAAATTTGCTTGGAGCCACGTGGCCAGGAGTGACAAAGCTAGAATAAAGATACATTTTTATTATCAACTTCAGTTTCAGACTCCCAAGTCAAGACATAAAGTTCTTTCCCTCATGGGATTCATTTTGACATGTTACTGAAAGATTGAAGAAGAGCCTGTAATTGTGCACTTCAAAAAACATCACAATAACAATAATGTGGTTTTACAGCTGTTTTCTGTAAGATGGAGAACATCATTCCTTTTAAACTATTAACAATAAGTGCCTGATAGAAATAAAATGCTTCAGTGGATCAAAGTTTGCAAGCATCAAATCATTATTTGTCCTTAGACTGGTCTCACAAAAGTTCCCTCAAGGATTATTCCTAGCATTAATACCTAGTATATAGATTATATAATATTATAAATATACTTAATAGAGCCTTTTATAGTCAATGGCGTCTTTCAATGCATTCCCTACATGGAATGCTATGGGCTTACTCCACTGCAGTAGCTTTTCTCTAGCTAGTTTTAGAACCCTTTTTTGGAGCTATATTCAGACATATGAGTTCCACAAGACAATGGTCTCATTACTTTACGGTAGCATTTATTTGTGACTAAAAACTTTATTACCTGGGGAGTGGTCCTTTACCTACTATCAGATAACATTTTCAAAAATCAAATTCACCCTTATAAAACATTTGCCTTCATTGAGGTTATCACAGAGACAAATAAGCAGGTAGGGAGACAGATGATATATAGGAAGATGAATATAGTTGTACACAGATATCTATACATCAAGGTAAGTATCTCTTGAATATGCATAGCATGTTCTAGAGCAAAGACTTTGAAGGGCATTCCTCTGAATGTTCTGACATGTGTGTGGGTTTTTTCCCCTCTAATAACCACCTTCTCTTTGAGGCCAGTCATAGAATCTGATTCAGTTAATAGTCATTGATTACTAACATGTTCCAAGTACAATGGTAAGCAGTTTCATACAGGTAAGCTCAACTTACTTTAGTAAAAATTCTCTTAAGATAAAAGATTCCTATTTTACAGATAAGATAACAGACTTAGAAACGTAGCAATGAGGGGCCTAAGACCACAAGACATTCTTTGGACCAACTGCTTCCATCCAACTGCATGACTGACCATCTCCTTTTATAAGGATAATGTGACATATGTGTCTACTGAGCATTTTTCTTTAGAAGGAATAAAATAACATTTATCAGGCCTCGTCACCTTCTTTCTTACATCTGTATTTTTGATCTCTCTCCCACACATGTTGACTGTCCTGGATACCACCTGAACCCTCTGGAGAGAAAATAAGCATGTATATTCATTTATACCCCATTTTAATTCAAATAGATATCAACATTGTCCAAACTTTTTCTTGTCTCTTTTCTGCTCTGAATTTGTTAGCAAGAGAATGCTGGTCACTGACAAATATGCCTGTGATGGGCACTTTGTTACTATGGCTCTAATTTTTAGTCATTGGAGAATTACAGAGGGAATATTGTAAGACAAGGAGTCCGACTAAAGAAAAGAAAACGCAGCTCCAAAAGTCATTGTGTTTTGTGTGAATTCCACAAGATTCTAAAAGGTGATGGTTGTGGTAGAGGAATAACACCAATGGGAATTCCCTGGTGGTCCAGTGGTTAGGACTCCATACTTCCACTGCAGGGGACCTGGGTTCGATCCCTGGTCGGGGATCCTGCAAGTCTTGTGGCCCTGCCAACAAAACCCCCCCAAAACAAAAGAAACCACACCGATATATTTGTGCTTTGTCCTGCTAATAAAGTTCCACTCTGGAACTGCATAATAACAGCTATTAGCAGCGAGAGGTAAAGTAAGTGCTTAAGGCACCTTACAGATTCTTTAATACAGGAGTCATTTTTATGCAAATAGCAATTAATGTCTCAGAATATTACTTTCAAAGCATTTGTAGATAATTGCACATGGCCTCCAGCTTCTTTTTAAGCACATTCTTCCAAAGACCAAACCTCAACTCTTGTATAATATTGAGACGATGAACCCAGTTTCCAATTCCTGACGGCCATCCTGCTTTTTATCTACCACTTTCAACCCTTTAAACAAACATCAGTAGGATGGTGGTGAAGCACTTTTTTTTTTCCCCAATGGTAGGGGATTTTGCAAGTTGAGTAGCATACAGAGTATTTTCGTTTCTAAAGAGGAATTCAAACATCCCTGGTAGTGACAGAATTTCTGAAACATTTATACATCTCAGACACCAATGTCAACAAATCTTAGGCCCCCTGAGTCAAAAACAAATAGTCATCCTGGAGTAATCTACATTCTAGAAACATTAGCAGCTCTCCATATAGAGCATAGGGTGTCCAGCTTCACTACAGATGACACCCAAGGAAATCGCCTTTCCTGGACACAGATACATGTCACTGGTTTCAGAGAATTTACCTTTTCCATCCATCCATTAAAAAAAAAGTACAACATGCAGACATCAATCTGGTCTTACCCTGTGTAGAAAAAGGTCATCTTAACCTCTCCAGAGACAGGGATGTAAAACAAGACAAAAACATAAAAACAGAACTGAAGAGCGTCATTTTGCGTCAGGTGCCTTAAACGCAGTGATTGAAAACCAACACTCTCTCATATCTTGAACTCTTTTTGCCCCTGTATCAAGCAATGCTAATATTCCTTGTACTTTTTTGTTTTTAACTAAAGAATTTTGAAAGGAAATATTCATCTAATTAGTGAAAAAACCCTACTGGTTTTAAATGTTAAAGTTACCACCAAGTGGGAAAGTGTCATGATATATACGCCAGGGGTTATTTTCACACTGAGGAAATAGCAAAAAGATCTTTCCACAGGAGAAAAAAACTTAAGGAAAAAAAATCAATTATTCATCGCAATGTACGAGAAACAGTTTTGCTGTTGGCTTAGGAGGCTATCAATAATTTCCTGGCTTTAGACGTGCTTGGCCTCTTAATTTAACAGGAGGATGATTCTTTCAAAGATTTCTGACAATCTGGAAAAATCGCTAAGGGAATAAAATTTTACATCACAATATTACTGACTGCTATGGTTTTGACGCAGAACAGAGAAATGACAGGCATAAGAAAACCCTGCTTGGTTATTCCAAAAAAATAAACAAAGTTAAGACTGCAGAAACAGCTGGGAAAGAGACATGGTAGTCTGAATTAGGGGAGATGCCGGAAATTCACCTAAGGTAAACTAAACATAGAAACAATAAGGAGGAACAATTTTTCATAATTTAAATGATTCATGCCTACTAATTTTCATTAATAACCTGCACTTAGGAATTTTCTAATCATGAACAATTTTAATGTTAAAAACAATAGCTTTGTTTCAATTCTTGGGATGAGGAATGAAATCAACTGACAAAGAAACCTGAATTTGTTTCAAGAGGTACATATTTCTATTAGTGGTTTTCTCACTCAACTATGTACCTGCCTCCTTCATGAAATTGTTGATAATAGTTAGAACAACTCATTTCTAGAATGTAAAACAGTACTTGCCCCATATGTTGTCCTCCATGTCACTCATTAGACGAATGAGGACCCACCTAGGTGTGAGGTGCTCTGGTGGGCCCAAAGATGGTAAGACATGGCCATTGCTCTCAAAGACCTGAAAACCTAGTTGGGGATATTGAAATATAAAAGGCCGACTACCGGTCAAGATTCTCCTTCGTACTTGGTTAACTATTCGTTCTGATATAAATGCCATCATCTATGGAAGTTCACACCACGAAGCGACCACTCTGGATTGGCAGAGGGAATCAAGTGAGGCTTCCTTGAGGAAGTAAAACTCAAAGCAGGTGAAAACTAAAGGGGAATGAATCTCTGCAAGTTAAAGGATGTTTGGCTAGAATAGGGTTAGTATTGAGTAGCAGAGGAGGGAAAGGTTTAAAATGAAATATGGGTCCAAATTTGAGAGTCAAATGCCTTCAAATTGATAACATACCAATCTCCCACTAAATGTACTTTACTGTTTGCCTTCTACATACTGGAAAAATTAGAAACTCCATCTGTATAATATTCTTAAAGCATGAAAAGGGAACACATTTGTTTTTTTAACAGACATTCTTATGTATAATACCAACTCAGGCAGCAGTAAGAAACAAGTAATTACAGAACTAGAATAGCCTTAAAAAGTGGTACGTACTATCAATCAGCTGGTTGATAAAATGAAATTTCCCAAAAGGGGGGAAAAAAACTCTCAATCAGGAATGATATTCCAAATGTGATAAGCTGTCCAGTTTAGGCGTAAACAATCACAAGGGCTCACTGGCCCATCAGAACGGGGCCTGGTTCACCTGGTGGGTTACCAGCCCCAGTTCTAACATTTCTTTGCTCAAAATTGCCTACCTTTAGCTGCAAGATCAATTTGTACATCATCATTTTTTAAAATAACAAAGAACAGTGTCTAGTGATCTGCCCAACTGACTGCATGTGTATGAATCAAAGTCTGGATTAGAGACATTGATGGAGCTGTACAATGACCAGGGAACTGGAAACCCCTGTCTACCAGCCACATTGGTATTGCCCTGAGAGCATCACCTCACACACCTGAACCTACTTCCTTATCTACCAAATCAGAATAAGGATATGCACTTACAACAAAGTTTAGAGCATTAAGAAAGATGCTGTATGACAACACTGCCTGTCATCTGTAGCACCTTATTCAAATATAAACTTTCAAAGACCAGAAATTATTCAAAAGACCGAGGCCAATCTACTTGAGAAGAGAACACTTCACCTAGCTATGCAGATCTTCTCCTCTTGGCTCTCATGTAATTCAGAGACAGTTGGCCTCCACCCCAGGCTCTCCTGGAGGGATGCACCTGGGCAGTCATATTCGTACTAGATGCCCCAAACCCTACCCAGAGTTGTTTGGAACAAAAGATAGACAACTGATCTATGCTAGTCCAATTTCAACTAAAATTTGAACTTAAAATGCTGAGACCAAGTCAGCCAGCCAATGGAGGCGGAGATGCCTATTATGAGAGGCTATGTGGGACCACGTGGAAGTGAAAGAGAAGAAAAGTGTATCCAAAAAAGACAACAAAGTGGATGAACAGAGGAAAGCTGAGATGGAGATCACACAACTCGGACAAAAAGGAGAGACACTGTAGCTGCCGTTTGACTTTCCTGATCCTCAGAGTAATAATGCTACTTCTTGCAGTGAGATTCCCCAAGATCCATTCTTTTAATGCCTGCAAAATAGGTTCCTTCCTATTTGAGCTTTCTTGAGTGGGTTCTCTTCCTTCAAGTCCGAAATGAAGAGAGAAAACACAAAACAAAGTGAAGACCTTGCTACTCTCCCTCACTGCCTCGGTACACTCCCACACTCCTTCACTGTCACAGCTGTGACTGCCCTTCCAAGGGCAGTTTCTTCTTTGAAACCCACCCATTAAAAAGCTCTCCAAGTAAAAAAGAAAATGGAGCCACTGGAGGATGAAACTTTTCACTAGACTTGTGATCAGTTTCCAAGTTGCTTATAACCATGTCAACCTGACTGAATCAAAATTGTACTTAGTAAGAACACAGCAAATAAATGAAAGGTGCATCTAATGAGCTGCTTCTCTCAGATGTTTCATATAAAATGTCAACATTGATTGTCAAGGGTTTCACCCATGGTTGATGACTCTAACTTGATCTCTCTATGGGCTCTAAAATAACAAGACTGCTGAGTTTTTAAAGGGAAAAAAAATTGCCATTGGATAAATGTGGAGCTTAAAGCTAAACAGGCTTAACGATAAATGAGAATACTAGACCACGCGCAGCAACGAAGACCCAACGATAAATGAGAATACTAGACCACGCGCAGCAACGAAGACCCAACGAACGCAGCAATAAATAAATTAATTAATTAAAAAAAGAATACTAGACCAATACTATTTATTCATTCAGAACATTCGGACCAGGAGCCTACAAAAGGTAATGTATTACGCTACACATTGTGGAAGGATGCCGGTATGAATACTTCTAGAAAACAGCTGACATCATAGGCCAAACAAGGGCAGAAATGATTAAATCAACTTATCAGCCACTTTCTAGTTTTCTTATCACTTGGGGAATAAAGTGTGACTGCAGGAAGCTTTGGCCATAAATACTCCCCAGTGGTTCCAGCCTGTGCACATTAAGTAGGGTCTGGTCTGGCTTGGATTGAAAGTAAAATTAAACTTTTTACGAGAATTGATATTCCAGAAAGGAGATCATCATGCCCACATAGGAGTCCACCCAAAGAAGAGAAAGAAATTTTCAAAATAAGTCAGTGATAGAGAAGGCCCAGAAAACAGGTTTCATGAGTTCATGTTAATAAAGTGCTTTGATGTAATTTTAAGTCATAATTAAAATATCAGTGCCTGGGATTTACAAGACGCTGTGTGTATTCCAGTGGTTCACAACCAGCAGGGTATTTTAGAACCATCACTGTCCCTTACCAACACCAAGTTCTGTTCTCAAAGGAAATGACTTCAGGATTCATGGCTATAGCAGTGGGACATGAGAAATTCCTCTTTCCACATATTGTCTTGCTTAGGGTTAGAAGTCAAAGAAAGCAGCTAAGCAGAGAAAACTGGAAGCAAACCAATTGCCAAATACTGAAAGCTAGTAATGTCTCGTTACATTGGTAAAAATGATTCATTCCACTGGTATCTTTGGTACCAAGTACGTGCCAGGCACTGTGCTGGTGTTGGATAAACACCAGTGAATAAAGTAAATATATCCTCTGCCTTAAGGGAGCTTACACTCTAATGGCAGAGATAGATGACATCAAGCAAAGAAGTCAATAAATGTGCTAATCGGTGCTTAGGGCAAAATTCACAAGGGCAAGGATAATGTAATAATCAGGGAACCATGATCAAGAAATAATGGGCAGCACTTCCCTGGTGGCGCGGTGGCTAAGAATCCGCCTGCCAATGCAGGAGACATGGGTTCAAGCCCTGGTCCAGGACGATCCCACATGCCGCGGAGCGACTAAGCCCGTACACCACAACTACCGAGCCTGCGCTCTTAGACTGTGAGCCACAACTACTGAAGCCCACAGGCCTAGAACCCGTGCTCTGCAACAAGAGAAGCCACCGCAGTGAGAAGCCCGCGCACCGCAACGAAGAGTAGCCCCCCGCTCACCACAACTAGAGAAAGCCCATGCATAACAAAGACCCAACACAGCCAAAAATTAATTAATTTAAAAAAAAAAATAATGGGGAAATTACGAAGGTCCTTCTTAGGATGACCAAAGAGGAGGTGACATTGTGATAGGTCACCTCTATCCAACAGTCAAAGGACTCAATTCCACAACACTGAAAAACACGCACGGGGCTTCCCTGGTGGCGCCGTGGTTGAGAGTCCGCCTGCCGATGCAGGGGACGCGGGTTCGTGCCCCGGTCCGGGAGGATCCCACATGCCGCGGAGCGGCTGGGCCCATGAGCCATGGCCGCTGAGCCTGCGCGTCCGGAGCCTGTGCTCCACAATGGGAGAGGCCATGGCAATGAGAGGCCCGTGCACCGCAAAAAAAAAAAAAAAAAAAAAGACGCACATGTAGAGAGCACTGCTTTATCTTAAATCAAATGTTTATAAGGGTGGCTGTGAAAAAGAAAAAATATCAAGCATTTTGTGTTTAAATAGGAAGGAAAACTACTTCTAACACAATTTCATATGACTAAAGGGACAGGTATTGAGAACCAAGACCTATTCTGGTAAACCTCATTTCCTCTTCACAGTCTTACCAGTGTCACCGATGAGAAGACTGAAGATCAGAATGGATCAGGTAATTTGCCCAAGACCACGCCCAGCTGGTAGACTGAATGCCTGGAGAAGCTCTATTCCAAAGCCCTTTCCACTGCCTGCATTTTCCTAAGGTCTGCAAAGGTCACAGTGGTGTAAGAACTGCATTATCCACCACCCCCTTTTTAAAATTTTTATTTATTTATTTTTGCAGTACGTGGACCTCTCACCGCTGCGGCCTCTCCAGTTGCGGAGCACAGGCTCCGGACGCGCAGGCTCAGCGGCCATGGCTCACGGGCCCAGCCGCTCCGCGGCATGTGGGATCTTCCCGGACCGGGGCACGAACCCGCATCCCCCGCTTCAGCAGGCAGACTCTCAACCACTGCGCCACCAGGGAAGCCCCACCCCCATTTTTTTAGAAGAAAATTCTCCTTTGTGACCACCTTCAGGGACAGCTAAATGTACATGTCTGGCATGTTGGTGCCTGGTAGGGGTGGGTAGAGATGGTGAGAAACGATTGTTAAAGCACCACATTTATTTTATCTACAGGACTAAGTTTCTACACTCTTCCAAAATACTAGGCACTTGATTAATCCAACTTTGCAGTGAAAACTATAGATAGAAGGTTACTGCAAGCTACCCTGGAAGAGAGCTACAGAGCAGTGGGGAAACCACAAGCTTAGCGTCAGCACAGCTGCTTCCAGTCGTTGTTTTGCCTCTGGGGAAGCCCCATGGCTGTTAACGATACTCAGGCGGCTTACTCTTACCGGTACTCTTTGTACCGGTGGAACTTTGCGCCATTTGCATTTATTACCTCTTCAGAAAGCTTAATTCAATTATTTTAAAAAGACAAGTAAAATAAAAGAGTAACTGCAACTCTGGGCAAGTCATTACCTTTTTAAGACTCATTTTTCTCATTTATACAACTTGCCTCTCAGGACTGCTGTGGGGAATCACATAAAACTTGACATTTGAAAGTACTCTGTAAGTTGTAAAACATAGAACGATATTAAAAAGAAAAGTTTTTCACAAGAAACGAGAGAGAAGTGCATTGTGTAAAAAAGAACAATTAAGTCCTGGGGGTACACAGGGAACAACCATTAGAGACCCCCCTCCCCAGTACACAGCAGAGGGTAGCACTTGAGAGCCAAGCTTGGGAACCAGAGAATCATCACACTGGCTAGTACGTAACCTCAAGCAAGTTGGTCACCTCTCTGTGCCTTCATCCCCATCTCGTCATAAGGATAAAAATAATACTAAGTCTCAGAGTTCGTGGAGCCTAAGAAGCATCATCTGTCTGCCTGGCAAAGCCATGGAACCTACTGAATCTTAATAAGCGTTGCCTAATTAATCTGAGTAGCCGAAGTACCTCGGCACCACACCATCCTAGAGGTCGCCGGAGCCGAAACCGAAATCTAAAGCCTGGGACAAGAAAGAAATCAGGAGAGAACTTATTTCACGTTGCCGGAAGCTTCTGGTGTAGTCATCAGATAATTGAAATAAAATTCACTTACCTCTTCTGTCTTCAAATAAAATGGCCCGTGTGAGCCGATATCAAAAGGGTTTGAAAAAGAGCGAGCTCCAGTTTCCCAGAAGATAACACGCTTGTTGTGACGAGGAACAGAGCCGTACCGCTGCTGCTCTACACTCTGTCTGAGCCCGTGCTCTCTGGTGGGACCACTGCAAACTGGGCTCTTTAAATACCTAGGAATAGGCGGGGTTTCTCACACCCCATCATCAGGATCACCTGGGACGCTTGTTAAAAATCCAGCTTCCCAGCCCTACCACAGAATCCCTGAATCTGAATCTCCTCCGGGGGAGCCCTGAGCATGTGTACCCCAAATGGGGCTTCTGATTGGGCCTGTTTGGGGTACACTGCACACAGCGGCCTGGCCTGGTAGACTACTAGTGACAAGTCAGTGTTTGGTTACCCCTTTCCCCTCCCTCCAACCCCTAGTCTCATCGCCTGGGAAACCATTCTCTTCAGCTGCCTAGAATAAACCTTAATGGCAGGAAGATGACTTTCACCTGAAGACTACCAATGGCTTGAATACAAATTGGTTGCTGGAAACAGCTTTCAATTATCCAAGCCAATGTGCAAACCTGCCCCCAATGCCTGTAGGCATTTTGATAATTCGTAGCTCATCCAAAGGATAAAAGGGCCCAGCCCCAGTGTTGCTGGAAAGCACTGGATGGCTTCCCCATCTCACCCGTGGCTCACTTCCCAGCCTTCTTTGTACCATGTTCTCTGCTGCCTCTGGGCTGGGAAATGAAGGTTTTCTTCCCCCTTCATCATAAAAGCCTTTCCTGCAGATGGTGGAGAACACAGAAGGTCTTACCTTCGCCTCCCTCCTTGCTGAAGGCATAAGGAGAATAAAGAAAAGCAAGGCTGCAATATCTAAGGAGCTGAGAGGTGCCCTTGGCCCAGACCCAGTGCCCTGGGTGAGATATGAAAGAATAGCAGCCCCAGCACAGAGGCTAACATGGTACCTCAGGGCACAAGCTCTGCTGTCCGTCCAGAAAACCTGTCCTTCTGAAAATTTATATGATATGACCCCTTGGCAAAACTAAACATCAAAAACAGCTTTTAGATATTAACAGACCAATTACATGTAGAGTTTTATGTTTCAAATTCTCTGAATTCATACCTGACCCAAAAGTCTTACTCCTTTCTCCTTTGCAATTTTGTCTTAGATATTTTTTCAAACTTTGATTCACAAAGTAGCTCAACTCATGATATCGATACATGTGACTACTATGTTTCAGCAGCAAACCAGCCATTATTTTCTACAAAATCCATTATTTCAAAAATAAAAGTAGTTACAGTCATTTGATGAATACAGCCAAGTTTCATCTGTTCAGGGGCAAATTATGCCTGTGAATAATCAGGGACTTCTTATCGTTTTCTTTTCTTTGTGTATCAGCTATAAAAGGGTTATTTTTCTTCTTTATAGGAGACCTTCAGTGTGTCTACATCTCAAGTTCTAGTGATTCTATGAGTCAAGTCACAGTATATTAAGAATGAATTGTACCATATTGCACATAACTTTTTAAGCTACCTAGTACAGAGACTTGCAGCATCTAAAGGAATGTATTAGACATTATACAAGGCAAAAAACGAACGTGTCCAAAAGCAAAGACGTACCCTCCTAATTAGCCATTAGCTACTTAGGTTTCTGATTAGAGAAGACTCCGAAAAAAAGCATACTTGTACTAAGCATCCTAGAGTTTCGATACAGCCTGAAGTTCTGAGCAGAGGTTAAAACCTGAGCACAAAAAATAATTAGCAAATTTATGACAGGTCTGATTACAGTTCGTTTGTAATCCTGATGAGTTAGCTTTGCAAGATGTCATAGTTAAAATTAGAGATTAATGTAAAATGGTAGTTGCATCATTGGATAATGAAGTGGAATAAAGCACCCAAGTCACTTGCAACATCTCACATTTAAACCATTATTCACGGTTTCTTGCAAGCCATGCAGGGCCGAATCTGGAATCACTTTTTTCCTTTGTAATGTAATTGATCAAAGCTGTGAGAAGAGCTGCCTTAATATGAAAATTGTCTTACCCCAAAAAGTAATTACCAAATCACCACTATTTCCTAAATTACTTCCAAAACATCACCATTTCCTGATTGCAGCAGATAATGAAGGCTACCAAAATACCTACTTTGCTTCCAAATTAGAATGGCAGCAGACATAACTTCAGGAATAATTTAAAGTCAGGGGGAAAAAAAAAAAAAGACCAGGTAACATTGCTACCATCAAGAGACTGAAAATAGCTTGGCCAGAGAAGTTTTTTTCACTTTGAACACAGTTTGATTATTCAGGGTGCTAAGAAAATGTCAGCTCCATGGGGAATTGGGGAAAGTGTGCAGTTTTCTGAAGTAAACCACATGGCTAGAAAATCAATGCAAGTCCTTGCAGCTGAGCCCAGCTGAAGGCCATTGTCCTGATGTGGGTTTCAGGAGTCCCTGCCTGCCTCAACCCACTAGCTCCCTCACTGGGCCAGGTGTTTCCAATTTTATGCTTAGTTTAAACGCCCACGCTGGGGTTGCTTCCTGCTGACACGGGGCCACAGAATGGCTCTGACACAAAGAGACTGCTAAGGCTCTACTTCAAGATGCACTTTCTGTAAGCAATGCACGCTGTTTGGTCAGATTTCTGCTTGGATCATGGGCTCCTTACTGTCTTGCCCCTTTGCTAGATTCAAACTTTTCAGCTTCCTCTGCCCTATGTCCCCACAACTGCTGTTTGTTTAAATCTTTGATACTTTACTTTCCACCCTAGACCCAGGTTTTGGATTTCTGCCCACTGTCTGGCTTTGGCCTACCTGAGCCTCCACTCTAAATTGCTGAGCTCCACATCCTCTGGTCCAGCATAACCAAAAGCTCCTGAGTATTCATCCAGTTCCCCTAGATGACTGGGATTCCTAATGCCATCCACTGGCTGAAATTTTCTCATCTGTTAAATGGAGACAGTAATGACCACTTTATATATCCTTATAAGACTTCATAAGGGTGACATGAGTCATCCTTAGGATAATCTTTTTCAAGGTTAAAATGATGATTCTTACATGAATATAAAATGAATGTGTTTCAAAGATTTTACAGAAGTCATTCAAATAATAAAAGAACCGATACGAGATTATAATCAGGTCAAAGAGCAGATACGTACATAAGCAATCTGGAATGCTGAAATGAATTAATAGATACTAAACTGGCCTCTTCCACAAGGAAGATGGGTAGTGTCAACTGAGTCTCCATAAGACAAAATCTATTTGCCTTACTATCAGTTTTCTGCAACCTATGTTAAAGATAACAAAAGATACACACCTCTGCAGAATTAGAAACTTGGAAGAAAGAATACAGTAGACCTCACCTAACATTCCATTGAAAAGACACCTCGTCAACTTTATTTTGTCCATTACAAAGTCTTTGACAACTTCGCCTGGTGTACACGTACGTAAATTTGTGCAAAAGACCTTTGTGAATGAAAACATTTATCAAAAGTAATTTCTCAGGGCTTCCCTGGTGGCACAGTGGTTGAGAGTCCGCCTGCCGATGCAGGGGACGTGGGTTCGTCCCCCGGTCCGGGAAGATCCCACATGCCGCGGAGCAGCTGGGCCCGTGAGCCATGGCCGCTGAGCCTGCGCATCCGGAGCCTGTGCTCCGCAATGGGAGAGGCCACAGCAGTGAGAGGCCCGTGCACCGCAAAAAAAAAAAAAAAGTAATTTCTCAGAGACATATATTTTTCTAATGGTAAAATACGTGATCACGTACTCTTTTCATCACCGCCACTAAAAAATTGTTGTAGCATTAAATGAGACCGTGCATAGGGCCTACCAGGGCTTAACAAATGTCAGGTGTTTAATAACAACAAACATGTATATGTGCAACCACATGTATAAACATACACTGGGCTGTTCAAGAGGAATACACAACTTTGGCCTGGCCTTTTCTTGTATTAAGCTACAGGGTTGCTGTGGAACTCCTGTGTCCACGAGGCAGTAAAATACCCAGTTCCTTCTGGCCTCCCCTCTCTTTCTCCCACCTCTACCATCCTGGTTATCTCTAGCTCTACCAACTGCCTGCCCTAGGCATGGTGGTATAACCAAGGGGCTACAAACTTCTATGACAAGAATCTCCTAGGCTAACTCACATCCTGTCTCCGAGGAAAGGTCTTGGGAATCTTAAGTATTCCAGGTAATTTCAATGATCAGGCAAGTTGGAGAAAAACTAGAAGGGGCAACACCTTGGTGCCTGGCAAAGAAGAGAGTGGTCCACAGAAGAGAACAAACCATAAAAGCTCCTGGCTGAGTAAAGCCCTATGTTTAACCAAGGCAAACAAACAAACAAAACTGAGCCTGGGGTCAACTGAAATTCTATTCACCTCAAACTCTTGAGAGGACACACCCTCAAGGCTGAAGGGAGAATCACCCCAAAATATAAACAGTCCATGATCCTACAGCTCACGTGATGAACTGAAACAATAAAGACAATAAAGTGAGGTGCTTTGCAATGTGATTGGACACTACAAGCTGAATCAATAATAAAGCACATATTGTCCTTTGTCAGTTTCTATTTATTGAAATCACTGTGATATTCAACACCAAAACATAAATTTAGACACTTTATTTCCCCTCTAATCATTTCATTTGACATTGATTTCTTTTTAGAAACCTCACCCCAAAGAACAATTCTTTAAGGGAAACTGCAGGAGGAACTGGTTAAGTCTAAAAAGTAAGCAGAAGCTTCCCATTTTGAGCCAAAATCTCAGAGGATGTATTATAAATAAAAACATCCGTCTTGCAAAGAGACACGATTTTATCGTTTTCACTCCCAGAAACCATGTAAAAATTTCAAATCACATTCCCAGGATTAATACCCACAGTTGTCCTTCAGCAAGTCAGAAAATCCATGCAAATACTGTTTATTGATAGAACTGCAAGGACACTAGGGAAGATCACGACACATTCCTTCAATAAAAGAAGCAAGAAGGCTTGAAGAGACTGGTGCCTTTTTAAAGAAAGAGAACATGATGTTAAAAGAACTCAGTATTAGGCGTCTTTGGAAAGAGATGCTAAATGCTTTCTGAAAGCCCACTGTGTGCACAGAACTGCACTGTTTGCCAACATTCGAGACACGGGTTCTGCCCCTGGTAGTTGCAAACCTTTTTGAGGGGAAACGTATTAGATTTTGTCAACTATCAGAGTCAAGAAAAAGGGATGTTTCCCCATTTACTACCTGTTTTGGTTCTATTGGTGTCAACTCTGTGAATCTGGACACTCAATTTAACTTCCTTGAGCCCCGTGTGCCACATGAGAGAACAGGAGGCCTCCATCATCTGTGTTTCCGCAGGAAGCAAAGGGGATAAGGCATCTTGTAAATGACGAAGACCCTCCAGAAGGCTCATGACTGTCAGTTCCATCATTCTACACAGACGTGACCTCCATAACATTATTTGTATAAAAGGGAGCTGGGCCAGACTGCCTGGTGCTGGATCAAGGAACACCAGGCCCTACTGATCAAGCCACTTCAGAGATTGTAAAGAAAGGATATTTGAATCTTAAAAAGCACGGATAACCTATCTGAGCTAGCCCAGGTTATATGGCATTTGTCAGAAACTGACTCCTCACGACAATATGAAACAACAAGTCATCCATGAAAGAATTCCCAAAATCCTAATGGTATTTTTTCACTTGTAAACCTTCCTTCCTTAACTGACTCCTGGCAGTGAAATCAAATATACTCATCTTTCTACATAGAGTAACAGGGAAATGAGAAGGGCTTTGGAAACTCAGTTTCCTCACTATGCAATATATGCATTTAATCGATTGTTCTCAGAGGACTATAAGGTACGTTTCCCCAGAATGATTTCATCAATGTTATTGGAACAGTAAAATCAGCAGCAACTTTAAAGACAGAATGCATCTCAGTCGAGGCAACTATAATATGTAACAGATTCCTGATACCCTCATTCTGTACATTTGAGTCCCTTTTAGTGTGCATTCCATCACACATTCTCTGAATTTTGCAGTGACTCATAAAAATGTCAGTAGTGATTATTCTAGGCCATTGTGATAAAACAGCTCTTTCATATAATATGCTCACCCATAAAGAATTTGAAACAAAAAAGGCATTGTTTTAAGAATACATCAGAATCTTTCTAAGGAGGCTGTTAGGAGACAGCTAACCAGCTTTCCCCAATGAAAAATTAATATTTTCTTCAACAGATTTCCAAAGAAATTATGTCAATGCAGTGGGAAAGGAATGAGAGACCTGCAGTGGGAAAGGAATGAGAGTCCTACAGTGGAGTATTTAGAAAAAGACTAATATGAAGAAATAAAGAATATAGATTGGTAGGGTGTTATCTGTTGGTTTTGCTCTTTTTTTTTCTTTTTGGCTGTGTTGGGTCTTCATCGCTGCGCGCGGGCTTTCTCTAGTTCCTGTGAGCGGGGGCTACTCTGTTGCGGGCCTCAGGCTTCTCATTGCGGTGGCTTGTCTTGTTGCAGAGCACAGGCTCTAGGCACACGGGCTTCAGTAGTTGTGGCTCGCGGGGTCTAGAGCGTAGGCTCAGTAGTTGTGGCACATGGGCTTAGTGACTCCGCGGCATGCGGGATCTTCCCGGACCAGGAAATAAAACCCGTGTCCCCTGCATTGACAGGCAGATTCTTAGCTACTGCGCCACCAGGAAAGCCCAGGTTTTGCTCTTGTTTTTTAAAAAATACGTTCTCGGGAGAAAATGCAAACCAGAAAATTAGTGAGTCTCCTTTCCACACCAAGCTCCAAAACCCACCCGAGGGATAAGTACTAAATATTTTGGCAAATCTCTCCATAAATTCTTGCCTGAATATAGGTATATGCATAAGTGCCCATCTCATGTATGTGTATGTATATACCTATAATATATCCATATCTTGTGGTTTTTTCCACTTAAATATAGATATTAAAGACCTTTTACATAAAGTGCTAGAGAGTGAATTGTATTTTTAAAAAGTCACAGAAAGCAAATATATTTAACTTCTAAATCAGGGGCTCTCAGCTCTGACTGAAAGCTAGAATCACCTGAGGATCATTTAAAAAATACTGATGTTAGGAACCTTCCCCAGATCAGGAATCTGCATTTTTAAAAGCTCTCTAGGTAAGTCTAACATTTATCCAGTGCTGGAGTGCTAAGACGATAAACACTGAATTTCTTCAACGTGCTTCACAAAATCATTGCACACCATATGCAGGGAGAGGCCTTTTGTTTTTAGTAATCCATATTCATTGCAGACAAGTTAAGAATACAAAAGAGACAGCTAAGTTCAGAAACGCCCACACCCAAATCAGTTCTTAATAAAAGCACTTCATAAACCAACGAAGTAAAAATAGTATATAAACCTCCCTAAGAATAAGAACCTTGGGAAAGTCAGACTTTTTTAAGGAGATGTTATTAAGAGAAAAGACTCTCCTCTTGAATTAAAAGTCCTCCTCAATTCAAGCAGAACGTCCTCTGGAATTCATTCCAGAGAGCATTTATTGACCTGCCCCTGCGTGCTACATACTAAGGACACAGAGAAAGGAGATAGTCCCTCACTGCAGGAGGCCACTGCCCAGTGCAGTGGTTGTCAAAGTGCAATTTTTGCCTGCTACACCCTGTCTATAAATGCAATCTGAATGGATGCTTAATATCTAAGCTTTGCAGGGGAGAGCTGCCCTGATTGAGGTGGCAAAAAAAGATCAGAGCCAGATTCCTACAGGTCTACCCTATAAGCGGCAGCCAGTTACCCCAAGAACCCTTAACTCTACCAAAGAGCACAGCACAGCACTGGTAAACCAATGGCCATCAGACAAAACTTCAGGTTAAACTACAGTCTACAGCAGTACTTTCCAAGGCGGGTATGTGCAAAATGATCCACAGGGACACAAGGAGAAAATATTGAAACTATACATTTATTTTCATAGACTCTACAAGAGCCTATTTGTGAATTTTATAATGTAAATAATTCGTCAGTAGAATAGTTCATTCATACAATCTATAATTACACACATTATGTTGAAATGTATGAGACTACCACGTTTGTAAATAAAAACTGATGGGACATCAACATTTTATATGGTTCACCCTCATACATATAATTAGTAATTGTGTGCAATTTCCTACGGTTCAACTTGTATATTGGGGCTGCTCAAACTCAGCACTGTTGACATCTGAGGCCACACAATTCTTTGTTTGGGGGGGGATGTCCTATGCATTAATATGTTTAGCAGCATCCCTGGCCTCTACCCACTAGATATCAGTAGTACATCCCCCTCCCTGCTGGTAATAAACAAAATGTCTCCAGACACTGTCAATTGTTCCCCAGGGAGACAAAAGCATCCCCTTTGAGAATCACTGCTATATACTGAGGGCATGGGCTGGTTTTTTACTAATGGACTGAATGATTAAAATCGTGTGGACACCCAGGCCTGGAGAACAGGGACGGCTGCCATTAACATTTATAATCATGCCAAGATGCTAACCCAATATGGACATTTTCATGAGTTTCACATCTGAGCCATCTGTGAAAGATAAGACAGGTCCATCCATACCACGGATGCCGTGATCTACCTACCCACCGAGGATGCTCACAAGAGCACCATGCTACCCACGGCAGGCAAAGACCCGTTCACAGGCGAACGCAGAAGCAGCTGCTCTCTCAAGCTAACCTGGGGGTAGACAACAAGGGTGAAAGAAAACATGTCTGTGAAGCACGGAAAACAACAATCTCAGAGAGGCCGGCCCAGCATGCAGTCGTCAGGCCTGGGTACGCTCTTCTCCGGCAAAGGCTTTCGGAAGGCTCTGAACACCAGATCACAGAATGTTCTCAAATGTCTAGTCATAGACACGATAAGAGTGCAGTCAGGACCCAAAGGACTGTCTTCCCAGATGCACAGGGTGGAAGAGATTCTCAGTCACAAACAGATCTTCCACGCACCATCCCCACAAACTGATGGAGCCCTCATCAATATCCTTTAGTTTTGAAAATTAAGGTGGTGGCTTCCCTGGTGGCGCAGTGGTTGAGCGTCCGCCTGCCGATGCGGGGGACGCGGGTTCGTGCCCGGGTCCGGGAAGGTCCCACGTGCTGCGGAGCAGCTGGGCCCGTGAGCCATGGCCGCTGAGCCTGCGCGTCCGGAGCCTGTGCTCTGCAACGGGAGAGGCCACAACAGTGAGAGGCCCACGTACCACAAAAAAAAAAAAAAAAAAAAAAATTAAGATGGGTGATATGTGGGCTCCTGTGCACACACTCCAGGGTATGTACCTATATATATATATATACAGTGCTGAGCTCACGTCCCTCCTATCCAAAGAAAAATGGCAGAGTTCAAACACATGCTCATGTGATCTGAAGGCACATTCATTCTTAAAGGAAAGAAACACACATGCCTTAAAACCATTCGTTGCACAGCTTTTCATCATGAATCAGCTCGCCCTGGTTCCCATGAAGCACTGGCCTATATCAGATGTGACAATATAGCTCTTAGACACCATCACCATCTACACACAGACAGCAGCTCTGTTACATTTTAAACAACTTACAAGTGCATAGGGATACATGACAGACATTTTTGAAGTCGTTACTTAAAAGCCTCAGAATTCACTTTCTTTCTCAGGTTTAATATTTTGGGATATGAGGAGGAGGAAGTGTGGGGCGGAGGGAATTCTCAAAAGGAACTGAATCAAAGCTGGCATTAAATAGGAGATGGGATTCCCCGCAGCCCACCTCCGGCTCTGAAGGGGAAGAAAATAAAAGCTGAGTCACAAGGAAGCCTGCCCCTGGCCTGACCCCTTGGGGCAGAACCACCTTTGCCAGAGCCCTGCCATCTAGACCCCCATCCCTGAGATAGAAGTCAACCTCAGTGGCCAGAGAGTGGCTTCTGTTGGGGGCATCTTTGGAAGATGATGACCTAAAAGGAGATATAAGAATCTTCTTATTCAAGTCAGATCATAAAAGAAAGCTCATAAAAAGCCACAGAAATATTCTTTTGTTCTTTTGAAAAATATTTTTAGCTTCCACAGTTCCACTTCTTTAAGCAGGATTATGACTGTTCTATATAAGTGAATAATCAAGAAACTGACCTGTAATTATAATTAACTTGAACTAGGACTTACTGGGAACCAGGTACTATTATAAATACTTTATGTATGTAAACTATGTTAATCCTCAATTTCTTTAATTCTCACCCAAAAAAACCCCCCAAAACCAACCCTATGAAAAAGGCGCAGTTTTTATCCCCATTTTATAGATAAGAAAACTAAGGCACAGGGTCTGACTAGGGTAAGGGAAGGAAGCACACAGGGCACAAGTGCATGACTCCAAGAGTGAGCTCCTCCTCGAATTTTGTGCCGTCGGTGGCTCACTGACCTTGGCCTAGAATGAGCCCTTCTAAGAAAGATGCGCGGTCCACGCGGATTGGGAGTGCTGGATCTGTCATCTGAACCCCGAGGTGTTACACACATCCCTAAACTGAAGATAGTCATGAGGGAAAGCATAGGATGCTGGAATCAGTAAAAACTGAGTTAAAACCTTAGCCCACTATTCACTAGCTGTAAACCTTAATTTCTCCGAGCCAGATGCTACTTCTGAGAAAAAAACATGACGACATTCACCAAAGCGTTGCCTCTTCATGATTGAGTTTGAGACCATGTTAGTTGAAAGCCCGGCCCCCAAGGTGTACATATTAACTGTTCCTTTCCACCTTTCCTCACCCACTAGAACTCTTCATTTAATATTTCAATCCTCACCAAAGGATTATTCAAGACAGGTCAGAAATTTTACATTTTTTCAAGTCAGGTCAGGGAATCTTAAAAAATTATGTTTTGCATGGATCAAAACTAAATGTTGTTCTTGTTTACTTAGAATCAATGAGAATATAATTATTGAACAATGCCACAAAGCAATCTCTTCAAGAGCTAATGGAGAATATAAGGCAATTTGCTCCAACATGGTTTTTGGACTTTGGGTGTTTGCTCTTTGGTTTATTTGTGGACTCCACGACTGGAAATTCAATTATGCCCATCAGGAGGAGGCTGTTTAAATAGATTATGAGGCAATCAGATGATGAGTACGACACAGCTGCACACAAAGAACCAGCCAGGGAGCCCTCCACGTACTAAAATGCAAAGATTCACACAATATATTAGTTGGGTGAAAAAAACAAGGTACAGACCAGTGAGTGCTAGTATTTTAAATAAAAAGGTTTAGTATGTTAACGTTTGTGTATGCATACCTGTGTAAACATAAATATCTCTAGAAAGACACAATTTACTAAGAAAAAATCACTGGCTGTGGGCCAGAAGAGGTGAGCTCACATAAAAAAAGTGTGACATCTATTTAGGAGCTCAGAAGTCATCCCCTCAGCATTTGAGACCAGCGCTAAGGGCAAGAAGCTGCACCACCCGGAGGCTGTTACAAGAGCAGGTTCTTGGTCCCATCCCAGACCTAGTGGAGAGGACTCGCTGGAAGTCAGCCAGGAACCTGTCTCCAGAAGCCCTCCAGGTGTTGCTAACGCCCCCGCAGAAGCACAGGCCTAGAATCACTGATTCACAAACGATTCGTAGACTGGCTGTGGACCCACCTGGAGAGTTTATTTAAAACAGGTTCCTGGGCTTCCCGGGTGGCGCAGTGGTTGAGAGTCCGCCTGCCGATGCAGGGGACACGGGTTCGTGCCCCGGTCTGGGAAGATCCCACATGCCGCGGACCGGCTGGGCCCGTGAGCCATGGCCGCTGAGCCTGCGCGTCCGGAGCCTGTGCTCCGCAACGGGAGAGGCCACAGCAGTGAGAGGCCCGCGTACCGCAAGAAAACAAAAAACAGGTTCCTGGACCCCATCCTAGACTGAATAACAATAATATCCAGGATGAAACACAGGAATGTGTATTGCTTAAAAGCCTATGACACACAGCCAGAGTCTAAGAATCACTTCCTAAAACCAAAGTCTACTGTGATAATCCAAACGTTTTACTGAGATGAATTTGCATATGGCAGCCTCAGTCCCATACCTGCTTCTCACCATTAGTTAAATTTCTCAGTTGAGTATATGTGTGGTAATAACTCTCTTTGTACAACGGATCTCAAACTTCAGCATCCATCAGAACGACCTGGAGGGCTTGTTAAAGCACGGATTGCATCGTCCTAACTGCAGAGTTTCTTCTCATTCAGTAGAGTCAGGGAGATGGGCTGCTAACCTGCATGTAGAACACGCTCTAAGGGACATTCCTGCTGCTGCTACTGTTGTTGGTCCAAGCACTTTGAGGACCACTCCTCTAGTCCACGGGTTCTCAACCAGGATGCAACATGCCCTTTTCGAACACGCTGCCAAATATGGTCACCACATTTAAGAATTTTTGCTTTAATCAAAGATGCAAAATTTTACGGGTATAGATGTGAGTCAGAACTTTGAGCTATGCAGGTTACACTGCGCAATTTGAACTGGGTACACCTGATAAACGTAATTAATTAGAGGCGTGTCTAAATGTTTAACAGGTGCCCTCAGGAGTATGTAAGAAAGCTGGGTTAGGATTACAAACAGTCTTTCTCAACCAGCAGAAAATTCATACAGTAAAAAGTGTAATATGGGGACTTCCCTGATAGTCCAGTGGTGAAGAATCCGCCTTCCAATGCAGGGGACGCGGGTTCAATCCCTGGTCAGGGAACTAAGATCCCACATGCTGCAGGGCAACTAAGCCCGCGTGTCACAACTACTGAGCTCACGTGCCTCAACTAGAGCCCGCGTGATGCAACTACAGAGCCCACGCGCCCTGGAGCCTGCACGCCTCAACTAGAGAAGAGTAAACCTGCACGCCACAACTAGAGAGAAGTCCGCGCACCACAACGAAAGATCCTGCACGCCTCAGCGAAGATCCCGGGTGCCACACCAAGACCCGACGCAGCCAAAAATAAATTAAATGAATAAATAATAAGTAAATCTTTTTTTTTAAAAAAAGTGTAATATGTAGGAATGCGAGTTAATCTCTTAAGATGCTCCTCCAACATTTCTTGTGTGTGAAATTGATCCTTGAACGCTAAAGGCTGGGAAGCACTGCTCTCATCAGCACACCTCCTGCCCGTCCTGCCTGATAAGATTGCTGCCCAATCTGGACTGGGCTATGAGGCCAAACGGAGACAGCGCCAGGCCTGGGTCACACAGGGGTCCCTGGCTGTGTAAATGAAGGAGTGACTAAGACTGATCAAATTTACTAAGACTCACAACTGTAGAGCTGGACTGGATCTCTGTGATGCAGGAAAAGCCCACCATTTTACAGTTGAGGAAGCTATGAACCACAGCAGAGGAGATGCTCAGTGGCTCCCAGCGGCCACTGAGAGCCTATTTCTCCTCCAGGGCGGGGGCTCGTCTGCAGCCCAGCCCAGGCGCTTGCCTTGTCTAATCCACTTAAGCACTCCCACACGTATCAGTAAGTGCTTCTCAGAAAAGAAAGATAAAGCTAGGGGATATTACGGCTTAGTAGCACCATAGGAGGTAGAGTTAAGAGGAAGATATTTCTGTGGGTTCTGGAGGAAGCATCAGTGACATTGGAAAAAGTAGCTGGGAGCGAGAGGTGGCAGGGGTGGGGGGTGGATACAGTGCAGAGTAAAACTGAATTCATTTCTGACCCCATTATTTGCAATGCATATTATTTTTGTCATGAGCTGGGCTGAATTATGTTTAGGAAATGGTTGTTTTTACATTCTAAAGGTAAGTATTTTTTTCCTCCCCCCCCCCCTCACCCCGCATTGCGGCACGCAGGATTTTAATTTCCCAACCAGGGATCAAACCTGGGCCCCAGCAGCGAAAGCACTGAGTCCTAACCACCGGACCTCCAGGGAATTTCCCCAAAGGTAAATTTATAATGTAAAAAGATTAATTGGTAGGGGAGACAGGTGGGGAGGAGGACATAGATTGCTCTCCAGCCCCTTTACACCATTCGACTTGTATTTATCTAATTGCAAGAAAGACTTAAAAATCATCCCATCATTCATTCAAACATCAGCAAGATTTCTTGTAATTTGGTAACACTGGATATATGAAAACAATTAATAAGAAATTAAGGGGTTTTGTTTCTATTGTTATATTTCAAGCCTCATTCCAGTGGGTGTCTTTTTCCAACTTTTTTTTCTGCCCATCACACCTGAGGTTTCATGACACACTCTATCACTATGGAAGTGATTCTCAGGAGGGCCATGTGAGAATCTCCAGTTGGTGGTAAGAATGGCTGCTCTGATGTTTCAGAATAGTAAAGACAATTACAATAGCATGCTGATATGTACAACCAGAAGAGCCAGAGACATCTGTGGCTCCCCACAGATGGGTTCATGGACCCCTCCTGCATATAATTTTCTCCACACGTGGAAGCGACAAAGAATACAGGACAATTTCAGTGCCATGGGTGGTAAGGCCCTGGGTGGACGAATGGACTAGATCACCAAGTCACCTGCTTCCGTGCACCAGCCTTCCAGAACTCCAAATACATCCATGTCTCAGGAAAACTGCAGATCACTCTAGATCACTTGGGAAATGCGGGGACTATACTGTTAAATTTGCAAAGGTCACGAGTCAACCATGCAATGAGAGATAAATGGAGATTCCAAACTGCAATAACAAGTCAGAGAAGCCTTCAAGTTTTTTTTTTTTTTTTACTACTTCAAATTGGTTAAAGAGTCCTGTGCATAAAACATAGACACACTCAAGAAAAATAATACATCTCATGACAGTAGGCAAGGGCATTAAATTTGCAACAACCTAAATTTCCTCTAGGGGATATACAAAGTTTCCACTTCTCAGAAGCTGGAAGTTCCACGGGAGAGTGATTATTAAAAACTTCTAAATTAGAGCTCTTAGTATATGTGAGAAAACTATAGTCCGGAATCATAGCCCTAAGCCAGCTATAACAGTTAAAATGACAAATTCCTGTCTTCAAGTATGGGGAAAATGCATGTATCTTATTACTGCAATTGGTGACCTACCGGCTTGTAACAAAAGTCCCAAGGCTGTAGGATGCAAAAATATTTCCCTAGCCTTTCAGCCAGAAACAGACTCAGGAAAAGAACCTCAGCAGGATCAACCAGTGTCAAACAGCCTCCACTGTTAGGCCTTCATAGATTCTCACAACCAAACCCAATTTCATCACAGCTAGGTGAATATCCACACAACTGCAGAGGCTAGCTGTGCTCACTGGAGCTGGGTCTGCACAGCTGCTGCTACCTTCAGACACATTTTTCTTTTCATCAAACCATTGAGTATTACCACAGGAATGGTCACTATAGGCTGGTGACCTGAAATCACAGCGTTTTTCATTTTTAAAACAACAAAACCTTTGGCCTCTGATGTTTGCAGTTTCATCATCACTCAGTGCCAGTGGGCTTTTAGATTTAGCCCAGATATTAAATTAATATACTATGTGAGCCAAGTCCTGCCTGGGAAATTCCTTACTTTCCATTTCTCTAGTTGATTAGCAGTAGAAGAAAATAAGGTCATCTGAAATTTCTGATTCAGTGATGTCCAGCCAAATCAGTCCTCTCTGGGCACCGACTCTCTTTACTTCAGAAGGTTCTGGAAGCCCCTTCATCTGAAGAGACTCATCATTCTTTTCCCTTTGAATCACAATTTGCAAATACGGATTAGCTCTATGTAGTGGAATGACATGACAAGGCAGCCTAATGTTATACGTAAGGAAATTATGTATCCTTCACTTTACTTAGCAATAAAGAGAAGGGGCCTTAATTTCTTGGCTTGGTATTGATCTTACCTCAGGTAGGGACGAATGGAGTCTGCTCTGGACCTTGCATTCTCAATGAGGCAATAATGCGCCCCCAACAGGGAAAACACTGGTTGAGGGAGGGGTGAAACAATTTTAGATATTACACGATTTTTATATATAAAGCACAGATATATTGTACATATAGTATATTAAAAGATATATAGTATATCCTATTAAAATTTCACTGGGGGAGGGGCGATTAGGAAAACATGTCTAAAGAGGCTTCTTGGCGGGGGATAATGAAACAATGGTTGAGAAACAATGCTCTAGATATTGGCAAAGCAACTGTTTGAAACCTCCGGCCAAAGCAATCACAGTATTTATTTTGGAAATAACAATTCGTTGTTTAAATTCAAGCTTGCAATAACAATCAAATTATTTTCATTTTGGGATAGCCACTGGAAATCACAACAAAACACAAAATAATTCTGTATGGTTACAAATATTTTTACCAAGGGTTTGTGATCTTGTTAGGAATGACCAAAAACTACTTTTATTAAGTTGATCATGTCGTTTTATAGGAATCCACATACTATTCCTCTCTCTTATTAAACATAGTAAAATAGATATAATTATTTTCTATCAAATTCCTAATCACAGATCATTTCATAGTTTGCTGATGAAAAATTTAACAACCTTATTTTAAAGACGGAATGATCTGCATCCCTTCTGTTAAACTCCAGAATGCTTGTTTTGCAGAATAATGCACAAATTTCAAAAGCATGCATGAAAAATTAAGAAAGCCGTGTACTGTTACAATGATGTAATAGCAAAAAGAGACAAATACCGCCTGCATCTCATCTGCTCCCCCCTTCAAAAATTCTTTCAAATCAAATTACGAGCTAAACATAAAAATATTTCCCTCATTTAAAAACTTAGTAATAGGTACGTTTCTAAAACATTTCATGATCAAGGAAAGGGACATTCTTTTCTGAATACGCTGAAACGTACTCAAAACAAGTTTAGGCACAAAATTTCCCTTTCTGGGATCTTCTCATGCAATTAACATACACACACTACTACATATAAAATAGATAATCAACAAGGACCTACTGTATAGCACAGAGAACTCTACTCAATATTCTGTAATAACCTATATGGGCAAAGAATCTGAAAAAGAACGGATATATGTATAAATGAGTCACTTTGCTGTACACCTGAAACTAACATAACATGATAAATCAACTATACTCCAATATAAAATAAAAATTAAATTTTAAAAAAAGATGAATTTTATAAACAACAAAAAATGGCCACTTCTGCCATTGGAAGGAAAGGTAAGCAAGAAACTTCCAACCAGTTAACTGCAGGTCAACTGGTGATCTCCACACAGAATGCATCATCTCTAATGATAAGTCATGCCCCATTTCTTCCAGTTCCTTCTTCTTGAAATAAGAGTGCATCTGAGAATTAAAGAACCAAGAAGACAGGTCTGCTGGCCATAAAAACTTTTCATTTGATTTATGAAAGAATAAATCATGCCCACAAAAAGGGACCGGCACTCTTCCAAATTAAAGTAATCCCAATAATTACAATCAAAGTTCTTCAGTTGGCTGAAACAAAGCCAGCAGAAGCATTAACCTAAATGCCTGCTTCAGGAAGAGGCAGGAGATGCTAATGTTGATGTTCAGCTTCAAGAAAAATCATACAAGAAAAAAAAATGGCACACACAAAAATCACATATCAGTAGAAGGACTTGTAAGAAATGAAAATGTGGGGAAAAGATTTTAAATTCCACATTCAACTAAACAAGAGTTTTGTTTTCATGAGGGGACTGTCATTTTGTAGAATGAAAACAGTTATCTTATTTTCCAAAATGGCATTGTTATAGCCCGTCAGCTTCTTAACTGTTGATGTAAGACTTGGGGAAAAAAAGTAAAAAGTGACGTGTTAAACAATTCAGCAATTTAATGTAATGCAAATCTAGTTTCAGGTTTTCCATGTATCTGTTGAACATACTAATTATTTTAAGATTATGATATAAAAGTACTTTTAAAGAAAACAATGAAGATCATCTTCAATTGAGAATCTCAAACTGCCACATGGGTATCTATCTTATGCACAGAAAATGGAGGAAGCGATGGTACTGAGTAAAATTTCTACCACATAAACCACCAGATTAATCAGTCACTCTTAATATATAATGTTGTGTTATATTCATGCTAATACTCCAAGTCATTGGCCAAAAGAAGTTTGCTTTTGAAATTTACAAAGCGTACTTACAACTTTCTATATTATGAAAATAAATTATTGATCAAATAGAATAAATATTATTGAGCTCCATACATTACAGAAATAAACATTTTCATATTTGATTTTCAAAAATATAAAATTGTAATTGCATTAGCCATATGCTATATCCTCAAATAAAACCTGAATTGTAAGCCACACTTAACATCATGGAACAAACAAGGTGACATTTCATTTTCTTTCATGTTACCATTTCATTTGTATACAATGACTAAGATGCTCCCATAATGTGTGATTCATGATGAGTCATTCTTACGAAGGAATAAATTTAAAATGTATTAGCGAGATGAATAAATTCTAAACTGTTTTTAAAAATAACAGTAAGGAATCTGAGCACATCCAAACCACTTTCACAGAAATGCCATTTCACTCTGAGCAGGGCAAATGTGGTTATACTGACTTTTGTGTTACTCACTGACCCTGAGGCCACCAACCATGGCCTCATATTTGGGTTGGGTCACATGTCCTTTGACAGTTGTTTTTAGAAGTAGAGTAGATATTTCAGGATGATGATTGAAATTGAGTAGGGCAAAGAAAAGGAATCAGTGGTGAACAAGAATAACAGATGAGGGAAATTTACTTTACAGAATTCCAATTAAAAACAACCTACTGTCTACCACTTAAGTCTTCTACACAGGACCTGTCCTATAGTTTAGGGTACATGATTCTTAACAGCCAGCTCCTCACACTCATGTTTGTCCTCGGGTTTTATGCCATAGTACATTATCTTTTGTTTCCTCGGAAGAGGAAATCGTTACTCATGTGAATTCCCTATGCCTGGAATACTCGTCTTCTGGCCACTGCATTGTCTCTTAAAATTTTGCTGTAATCACTCTGCTTGGAAGTTTGTTCAATTACTCAGTCATTCACTTACTTAGTCACTTAACAAACACCTACATAGTCTTTTCTACATGTTATGAAACCACTAGACACTGGGCCAGATACGAAGGAATGTTCATATACATTTAACATACAGTATTATGTATGCAGTTATTTTTTGAATGTAACTTTCTTTCTACATTTAAAACTTCCAAAGGCAAGGACTATCTCCTATATAGAAAGTAGTACATATACATTTACTGCTCATGAGACCCATATCAAGATTGTGCATTTTAACTACTTTTACACCTTCTCAAAAAAAGTAGTACATTTAAAATGATAATCTCTGTATTACAGTCATAGAAACAATTTCTAATAGACACATTTGGCATTCAATTTCGTGTTTACTATTGGTTTTTACACATTTAACCAACCCAAGTTGTATCCATGAAGCTCCTTTTACACAACACGCAGTATCTCTCTGTTAACACAAGTGAATGAGTAGTGGCAAAGGCTAAATGAAGAAGGATGCCAGTGTCATAGTATTTGTTCTCTGGTATTGTATCTTCAGAGAGCCATAACCAAGGGAAACATAAAATAGGTCATCAATACAAACACGAAGTTAACACTTCACTACTGAAATGTTGCAATTATACTGACATAGTATTAAAATAGACATTTATGAAAATACGGCTCTGATTATTAGAAATTTCATATATATAAAAATGATTCCACAGGAATTTTAAGGTATATGCTATAATACCATTGTTTTTTTTTTTTGTTTTTTTTTTTTACATGATCCTTTGCTGCTTTACTTTATTAAGAAATAGCACCTTGGGGTCTGAACTAAAAGTTCCTTCCTAACTCCAAACAATGAATCCTAGGAGCTAGAGATTACTGAGATTTAACCCTAGCATAGGAACCAGAAGGCCTGGGTTCTAGAGTGAGATCTATCACCTACTAAGTTTCTGGCTTTGAACAAAGTACGATATCCTCCAGCATCCCGAACTGCCACCGAACAAAATGATGCCTGACTTCCTTATCAGGTAAGTCTGCCGTGAAAATTAAATGAACAAAACTGTAAGCAATTTAAAGCTGGCAAGCCCTACTGAAAACAGGAAGTAGTGAAAGATATGGTTCTCCAAATAAGAGAAAGAGTCAAATACACATAAAGGAGAAAAGCACTTCCCAGAGAAGCTGAAACGTACAGTTTCACTAGTCATTGAACATACCCATGGGACAGCCTCTGCAAGATACAGGAGCATCTTTTAGGTCTGTCCATCTGTGCCTTCATTCAACATGCATATACTGAGTGCCTACTGAAAACCAAGCACTATTTTAGGCCCTAGGATTATGGCAATGAATAAAATGAATATTTTCCTTATGCCATGAACCTAATATTTTAATGGGAGCAAAACAAGTAACTCAAGGCCAACTGCCATGAAATAACAATGCATAATCATGAGAGGGAAAGTCACGGGCAAGGGGCACAGTTTGGGAAAGTGCTCTCTGAGGAATGGTAACACCTAAGGAGGAGGAAGTGAATGGTAAGAAGAATCCTCCAGGCATGTTGCTCCTTCACCTCGGTTCCCTGATGATCTAGGGGTGAACACATGACTGAGCCAACCAGTGAGGGAGTCTGTCCTGGGAATTTGGAATCAGGACTCCTGTTATCTTTTGAAGTGGTTAAATCAGTCAGTGATGTGAAGATGGCCTGGGGTAACTTGTTTCTGGTTGGTGGGCCAAGACCATGGATCATGAAAAGGATGAAGGAGATGAGCTCAGAGAAGAGCTGAGAAACCACCCGGTCCTAGGGAGATGGAATGACCTCAGTTCTGCATGGCTCTCCATGGTTCTAATCTCTTTTGAAGTCCCATGTGTTTTAAGGCCATGGGTCCATGAGATCCATGTGGATCCTTCAGATAAATTCCTCTCTTTTTGTCTTAAAGTATTACAAATGGGTTTATCTTTCCACCACATGGTTATTACAACTGGGTTAAACTGCTACCCTAGCTCCATCTGGAAGCATATTAGGAATCCATTCACCAAATTAATCCTAAACACTGCCAGCTAAGAGAAAGCACGGGATGGTGAGATGGAGATGTGATGACAGTGACCCAAAGGGACACCATGGTGGGAGCTTCACTAAGGTACACAAAGGACAGCTTAGAATGTCCTGAAGACTCAGGAGATCAGGCAGACTCCTGCATCATGGCACCCTGAATGGAGAGTTACTGGGCCCTACCACCAATGGAGCCATTGGCTTTAGTCTCTACTTGGTTTCCCAAAATAACTCTACCTTTGCAAAGCCTGTCATGACAGTGTCAATTTGCTCAAAATCTTCAGTTTTTTTACCGTGTATATTGAAATTTCACTCCAAATGTATTACAGAAGTATTTGCATGAGTATGCATTCTTACACATATTGCAGCAGCTTCTAATAGTGAAAAATTGGAAATAACATCAATATACATCAAAAGGCAATTGGTTTACTAAAGTATAGCACAGTCCTAACAGAACGTCAGATAATTAAAAAGCTATTAGGTAATTCTCCATGTACTGGCATGCAATGACGATCAAAATATACTGGCAAATGGAGAAAAGCAAAGCTTCAGAAAAGAATATATAATATTATCTTAGGTTAAAACATAAGCCTATATGGGTGTGCACTTATCCATGTAATCAGAATATGCAAAAAAAATGTCAGGGTCTCCTCCAGACTCTTCACTGAAGAGAATTGTGTTAGACCGGGATTAAAGGGGGGTTTTCATGTTCTGATTTGTTGTTTTCTACATTGTTAACATTTTTTCACAAGTGTGCAGCATGTTTCTAATCGGTGAGCCAATAAAGGTACTAAACTCAATCCATGCTTGTTCAGAAAATGTCCAACTCTATGGAAACGGTCAGCAGACTCACAGATCTGGAAATGTGAGGGAATATAAATTTTTCTTTCTTTCTCTCTCTCTTTTTAACTGCACTACAGTCCTGTAAAGAAAGAAACCTAGTGATTTCACAGCCTGCTCATAGAAGCCGGCAGTTTTAGAAAGTGCTGAAGGTACAAAAAATAATCTCCGTACCACACAGTACCCAGCTTTCATTTAACTCCCTATGCTATAAATAGCTTGAAGAATAACACCCATACTCTCTAGAGTACTCCGAAAAGTGAGGCTGGAGAGGAAGTCGCACTACTCTCTAGGCTAGAATATGGCTTTGGCAAAGGAGAAGCTCCTCTGGGGAATGAAAAATAGGGCTGTCATAGCATCCTGACAAGCCTTCCCCAAAAGGCTAAATTGGGAGATCACTGTACTGAGGGTAAAAATAAAGCCGAGACTTTTCTGCAGAAACAGGTGATTGGGGCTTCCCTGGTGGCACAGTGGTGAAGAATCCACTTGCCAATGCAGGAGACACAGGTTCGAGCCCTGGGCCGGGAAGATCCCACATGCCGTGGAGCAACGAAGCCCGAGCGCCACAACTACTGAGCCTGTGCTCCGCAACTACTGAAGCCTGCGCGCCTAGAGCCCACGCTCTGCAACAATAGGAGCCACTGCAATGAGAAGCTCGCGCACTGCATCGAAGAGTAGCCACAACTAGAGAAAGCCCGCGCACAGCAACGAAGACCCAACGCAACCAAAAATAAATAAATAAATTTATTTTTAAAAAAGAAAGAAGAGAAACAGGTGACTGCAGTTTTGCCTGTTGGTAAGGATTCTTTCGCCTGGCACAGCAGGCAAAGCTCCTGGCGGGGCCTTTCCATTTGTGAGCAAGCAATGGAGATGCACTTCCTTGGGACTGGGCTGCCATAGGCGAGTGTGTACTTCATTTGTAAACACATTTGTAGTTTCTTTAGGAAAATGACAGTCGTGCCAAGAAACATCCTCTCACTTCCCCTCATACTTGTGAATACCACACACCAATTACCAACTGTTTGGCTGTAATTTTTTTTTAATTTCTTTTCTCCCTTTCCTGTGAATTTTGGACTCATCTGATGGTACTTAGAAAAAAGGTACAAGAGTCCCCATCCCCGGCAACTGTCTGGTTCTTTTGCTGTGTCTGAGGTCCACTTCACAGTAACCACAGCAGAAATTTACCCTAAAATCTCACCTTCATCGTCATTTTCTTTGGGGACAGTATTGTCTTCAATACACCAGCCCACATGAAAAATGCTAAGAATGTTTACATCGGCTGGATTTTTCCCTTGTAAGCAGTTTTGTTTTCTTACTAAAAAGATAAACCCTACTGCTTTATTAAGTTACAAAATGCCTCATAGCAGGTGTGGACCTAAAGAAGGAGGTAAAATCATACAAAGAAACCCAGAGCCATTTTATCTATAAATTACATTATTTGTGGTTGCAGGAGACCAAGGCTGATATAATGCATGTTCCTTCACTAGTCTTTGGGAGAATGAAAATAATGAGATGACTAGAGAATAAAACTCGAGCAGGAAGTTTGTCTTTTCAACCTTGGAAACCTCGCCTTTCTAATGGTTAAGATTCCCATTCACGCAGCGGGTCACTCATCCCAGCAGTGAGACCCCAGCCAGCACCAGGCTGAGGTGTGAAGCACTGCATTCCCTCTTGCTGATTTTAATGGTGTTTCAACTGTGGAAACCAGAAAACTGCAGACCTAATTTGTAACCTATATACCCCACATGATTCAGCTTACCCTTAGTATGGCTTTTTCCTATCACTGAAACTTGATCCAATGAGTAATCCTCCTCGTAAAAAATTCACCACAAATCTTTTTAAAATGTCCTGTTTTAAACAGTCTATGAGGAACCACGCTATTTATATTACTTAAATTCTTGTGAAACTAGGAAATGCAAATTTAACTACAGTGACATATGTTTTTCACTTTTCATGTTGACAAATATCAAAAAGTCTGACCACAGTCTGTGAGGATGGGGCGGTGGGGAAACAGAATTGCTGATAGGAAAAGATGGGACCAAATGGAAGATGGTCTGTGGAGGAAAATACGGCAGTATCTATACATTGACGATGTACCCATCTTTTGCTCCCAGAATTACACTTCTGGGAATGTATTCCACAGACACATTGACACATATGTACGAAGATAAACGCACAAGATGTTTACAGCAGCAGCACTTGTAAAAATGAAGACGAAAGCCAAGTAAAACACCCATCAGTAGGTGAGTGGATCAAGTACTTAAATAAAGTGTCCTCTTTCACATAAAGAGATGAGCGGTAGCAAAGAACAAGGTATCTTTGTGTGGAAAAAGGTTCAGGAAAAAAGAGAGACAAATTGATAGACAGACACACACATACACACATTTCAGTGTACATAAACTATCTCTTCTGGAAGGAAAATGGTAATAGTGATTGTCTCTTGGAGAGGGATTTCCTTGTCACTGTGTTTGTACCACTCTTTATTTATACATTTAGATTTTCATCATATACATGTGCTACTTATTCTTAAATTTTTTTTAAATCTCATAAAATTTTATCTAAAATTTCCAAATAATTCAGCAATTTTTAAATTCTTAATACAAACTCCATTTTCTCACAACCTCTATTTTCTCCCAACTACTTAATTAAAACTGTCAAATTCTTCAAGCTTCAGTGCAAATCTCAGCTCCAGCATGGAACTCTCCCAGCCACTCAGACTAAACGCTTGTCTCCTCTAAACTTCTGCAGGACAGACTGTATGCCTCCATTTTGCTTTATACGTTACTTGCTTTGTTGTTTTTGTTGCTTAACTACCCATCCTCTCAATAAACTCCTGAGTAGAAGGAAGATGGGGTGGGGGAGGAGCTTTGGCTACATCTCTCCCTGTGACCTGCTACAGTGCAAAGTACAGATATGTGTATCTACATTCGGGATGCCCAGAGATTTAGAGCAAGCAAACTGTACTGGATAAATGGCAATATCCCAAAGGTAACCCAGAGAATGGGGCAGGCATCAGTGAATATCCATATTCATTCTAAGAGCTGACTCAACGTGTGCTGGCACGAAAGAATATTCATCTTGTAATATTTCAACCCATCTAGAGCTACTACCCTTTAAGTCAATAAACCATCTGATTTTAATAAGAATTTAAAATTAGGATATCATTCCAACTTCTGGGAGATAAAGAAGAGTACTGAAAAGATGACTCCTAAACCCTATACATATAGACGAAGAATACGACACTGTCATTTGCCACCTTTGCCACCGTCCTGGTTTCCTCAGGACTTCAGTTGAAATACTGCTTCCCATTTTTCTCTCATGTTTAATCACCATTAATATCTTCAATGCTGACAGGTTAACAAATTCTTCCTTTAAAAAAATAATGACTTTGCAATGAACTTGAAGTTATCTCTAAATGGCAGTTACAAATATGAAAGTATTATTAGACAACTCACTTTAAAATGACAGACTTAGATTTTAATCTAAAATAACACATGGAAAACTGAAATAATATAACATGAATGTGTTCTAGCCATTTTTTTCTGATTTATAAGGCTGTCTTGATCATTTTGTTTGTGTTAATCTATAGTACTGCTTAACCTCGGAAATTTGAAGAAGTCTAAATACTCAGGACAGATGGGTACAAATTTCCATATTGCTTGGTCTCAACAAATAATATTTTAACACAAATTCATTTAAAATCCTCAAGGAAATCAGTGGTAGATGCGGAGTTATCTGATTTTCTAGTGAACTCAGCATCATAAGGAGAAATGTTTTTGAAATTAGAAGAAAGCACCATGTTATTCTGGCTAAGATTGTCCCTTCTTGATTCTTCCCAGGAAGATTCTCTTAATTTACCTACAAAGACCTCTGCATTAAAAAATTAAACAACCAGGCTTCCCTGGTGGCGCAGTGGTTGAGAATCTGCCTGCCAATGCAGGGGACACGGGTTCGAGCCCTGGTCTGGGAAGATCCCACATGCCACAGAGCAACTAAGCCCGTGTGCCACAACTACTGAGCCCATGTGCCGCAACTACAGAAGCCCACGTGCTGACAGCCCGTGCTCCACAAAGAGAGAAGCCACTGCAATGAGAAGCCAGCACACTGCAATGAAGAGTAGCCCCCGCTCTCCACAACTAGAGAAACCCCGTGCGCAGCAACGAACACCCAACATAGCCAAAAATAAATAAATAAATTTAAAAAATTAAACAACCATAATCATTAAGTATAAAAGATACAGGGAATAGGAGAATTTGTATCATGAGGGATACTAATGGTATTAGGGTGGGAATAGGAACACTCAAGAGTGTAAAGTAGGGCTTCCTTGGTGGCGCAGTGGTTGGGAGTCCGTCTGCTGACGCAGGGGACACGGGTTCGTGCCCCGGTCCAGGAGGATTCCACATGCCGCGGAGCGGCTAGGCCCGTGAGATGGCCGCTGAGCCTGCGCATCGGGAGCCTGTGCTCCGCAACAGGAGAGGCCACAACAGTGAGAGGCCCGCGTAATGGGAAAAAAAAAAAAAGAGTGTAAAGGAAAGGTACCGATGCTAAAAAGATGATCAGCAAGATCAGATGGAACTCAGATGCAAAGAAGAGATAGAAACAAAGTGATACAAGGAAGGGGCCAATGTCCTAGAGAGGAACAGAAAAGTAAGATTACAGAACTAGCAGCCTCAGAAATGATCTGTCCAGGGACAGCAATGTTATCTTGGGCTCCAGCTCTGGGTCTCTGGAGAGAATACCAGAATCTTTTATTGAACTAAATGTTTTTTGAGGTACTTGCAAAACTGAAGTTCTATGGTTCTAAGTCAAATGAAGAAAAAATAGTTACTAGGGCTTCTGGTCAATTTTGGGCCAGCAAGTATTACAGACCTTGCTTATCAAACCTGAAGAACAAATATTCAAGAAACCCTTAAGACTGCAAATATGATGACAGGAAACATTCATGTCATGAGATTTCCAAGGGACTGAAAGAAACACTAGACTTAGCCTACTGCAGTCATCAAGTCAAAGCAAAGGATATTGTGTGTTAAGAGCAAACTCACAAGGTCAAAGGTCAGGACAGACACAGGGGGAGAGCACTATAAATTAAAACCTGAGTATATGAGATTTAGATTTCATCAAATTACCGACATCGCACAGTAGCAGCATCGCCTCAGTTTTTATCATTAAAATTATACAAGTGGCACAATCCTAGATCTGTGCCATTATCCACTTAGAAGGTAAGATGATGCTGTGATGCGTTTCCATAAGGGGGCCTCAGCCCAGAGGGATTGAGGAGTAACAGGCTCTACAAATCAGCTGCTAAATCTTCCAGAAAGCAGGGCTCCCAGGTAGAAGGCAAAAGACGCAACAGATAGAATAACTAACACCTTGATGGCCTCTTTATAATTTACAAAGTATCTCCACGTTCATAATTTTTGTGACATTGCAATACTACTGCAATCCTTAATTCTGTTTCTATCTTTCTGAAAGCAATTGTGTTTCTCTAGTTTAGAGCTTCTCCCTGAATGGAAGAGGATCCACAGAAATGACTGCCCGTTTAGTAACGTAAGGCGAACAAGAAGCTTTGCGTACCTTCAGGATAAACTGTCATATTCCAGTACGTTCTGTCCTCACTATAACTTAGCAATTACTAACATTCTGGTCCATTCAACTGCCCCTTTATTCCCGCACAACCTTCATTTCTTTCAAACACACGACCCTCCTGTAACAAGCAACTGAGCTTAATTTCTGCAAGGCAAGAAGAACACACACAAACAGGAAAAGCAATAATTACAAAATGGAAAGCATGCAGAATACATAATCACATCAAAAGAAAAGATCAAGAAAGGATACATCAGGCCACTTTATTTGGCAGACTCTCACAGAGTGCCTTCCAGTGCCAGGTAATGTTTTAACTCCTATATAAAGTAGATAATATTAACCCCATTTTACAGAAGATAAAACTGAGTGACAAAGAGGGGAAGTAATTTTTCCAAGGTCACACAACTGGTAAATGCCAGAGCCTAGATTTGAAACCGGACATACTTTTAACCACTGTATATGCAAATACTGCCTTTTGTGTTTTTTTAATAGTTTTTTAAAATTGAGATATAATTGACATATAACATTGTATTACTTTTAGGTGTACAACAATGATTTGATACATGTATGTATTGGGAAATGATTAACACAAGTCTAATTAACATCCATCACCATATATAGACACAATTTTTTTTCCTGTAATGAGAACTTTTAAGATCTACTCTCTCAGCAACTTTCAAATATACAATACGGTATGTTAACTATAGCCACCATGCTGTGCGTTACATCCCCAGGACTTATTAATCTCTAACTAGAAGTTCGTGCCTTTCGACCCCCTTCATCCATATGCTCGCTTCTCTTTATTGTCTCCCTTACCTGTTTCTTCAGTGAATTTTTTTTGAACTTTTGCAGCTAACCAGAAAATATATGTATTTAGAGGAAAAGGGAGAAGGAAATTGCTCTATTAAGTAGATGAATAATGTGCTTAAGAACAGGAAACTGCAGAAGGCAGGATCTTATCTATTCAAACTTTAAAATTTATTATAAAACTCTGTTTTAGGAACCATAGGCAATAGGGAAGGGTGGGGTCAGATGGACATCACAGCCCTAGGTTTGATTTAATTTCTAAGGAAAAATAAACAGTATATGAAAAGGAAATAATTAGGTAAAATTACAAGGCACCACACAGGGAACACACGCCAAGTCGGAAACAGCCTGATGAGCACAATTTGTCCTATGGACGGGTTCCTGATTATTTTCTCCCAAAGAGGAAAACACCCCCAAGTAAATATTTGAAAATATTCACAGAGGACATTCACAATATCCAATAATCATACATACATAATTTCAGAAAATCTCAAACCACCTGTGTTACATAACCAGTGAGTCTCAAACCCAAGTCTCAAACCCATTTTCACATATTTCCCCCAAAACTTTAAGTCTGATGGTTCAAAATGAGGGCTAGGTCCTGATTTATTCACTTCCTTCATTTATATACTCAAGTAAACATATTGTACTAGTTCCTACTGATCGTAATATTTTATCACTCCATTTCTCATATGTAGCTAATTCTTAAAATACTACAGGATAGGATTATTATGGTTTACATTTATACTACTGTTCTACAATGATGACCCACGGAATACATTCACATTCACAGTCTCATTTAATTCTTAAAACAATCTCATGAGGCAGACAAGACATCATCCCTATTTTTAAGGATGAGGAAACTGAAGCTAAGAGAGTTCAGGACATTCTGTCATCAGAATTTATAGCTTCTCTTCGCTTAATCCACGACTTCATATCTAAAGACAAATAATACGCATAACAGGAAGTATAACTGTCAAATTCACTAACTGCACTTTCATGGGTATTCTAATTTCAAAAGAAATTAAATAGAAAACCCAGTCTTTATTATCAGTCCTTCTGAATAATAGTTTTTTTTTAAGCAGTCAGTGATCTTTATTGCCTCAAAATGCCCTTCATGAGGAATTTAATTTTCTTTTTTTTTCCTTCCAGCCCTATTGAGATATAATTGACATTCAGCACTACATAAGTTTAAGATGTACAGCATAATGATTTAGCTTACATCCATCATGACATGATTATCACAGTAAGTTTAGAGAACCTCCATTTTCTCATACAGACACAAAATTAAAGAAATAGAAAAAAGTTTTTTTCTTGTTATGAGAACTCAGGATTTACTCTCTTAACTTCCATATATTACACACAGCAGTGTTAATTATATTCATCATGTTGTACATTACATTCCTAGTACTTATTTATCTTATAACTGTGCTTTTTGACCACCTTCAACCAACTCTCCCTCCCCCAATCTCCGCCGCCCCCCCCCCCCGGGGGGAATCTGATCTCTTTTTCTATAAGTATACTTAACCTATAAGGATAATACAGTTCTTTAGGAAACCAAGCTAAACAAGCACTGCCACACATATCGAGAGAGAAGGGCTCATTCCAAACACACACACACACACACACACACACACACACACACCCCCTACCATCGTGATGACGTGTAAACAGAAATACCATGGTTTTCCAAGAGATGTTACACACCATGAATCTAAAATATTTAACAACTTTGAAATAGGTTTCAAAAACTATAGTTTAAAACATTAATAATTAATAATTGGCTTATGATTCAATAATGTTATCATGTTCTGGAATATCATTAAAATGTTATTCTTACTATTTAAGTTACTATGGTTTAACATTTTATTCTTGCTCTTTAAGGGTGTAAATGTTATAATAACACAACATTTCTCTTACAACTAATGTAAGTGCTATTCAAAGACAAAAATTCTTATTTCTCCATCAGGGAAAACACCTAATAGTTCTCCCTAAGGTACATAATTAACTGAACTAATGCTTGCAATATATTTTAAACTCATTTAAACCTTATTCCAGGCACAAAGATTAATCTGCCCAGAATTCTAGGTAATTTGGCCATTTAACTTGGATTCTATAGAGGGCTATCACATTTCTAATTAGGTCAGGAGGAATGAAATTACACGTTGAGGTTTTTTCTACATCGAATCCGAACATCCTTATCACAAACTACATTTGGGAATATAAATAAAAAAGAAGATCCAAAACAAGACATACACAGGTGTCGTTCAAAAGCGTTTTGGTAAAGACCTATACTGTGAGATGGCTCTAATGCTTGCTGGATTGTTGACTGAAAATTGTGACTTCTTTATGGGGGTCACTAGGTGGCATATTACTCTGGGCTGTCTGCACAGGTACCTTTAAGAAGTTTGTTAACAAGGACAGTAGCAGAAGACAGGGAATGCCTTCAAAGAAATAAGCAAGAGTACTTACTACACTTTCACAAAGAAACTTTGTGTTGACATGAGCTAGGACTAGTCAAACTACAATAAAGAGCTATCCAGTAATCTGCCATATCTTATGAAAAGGAAGTTATTGAAACTAAAAATCATGACAGCAAAATCATGTGTGAATCATACCATAACCTTTTACTTAATAATTGCAGGGTTATAAAACATTACATATACATATACACATATTTATTTACTTATCTATTATGCAAATGTAGAATATATTTATATATTGCATACTTATATTTTATATTATAAAAACATTCTTGTGTGCTACGGATAAACAGGTTTGATTACAGTAAGATACAAGAGCAGCTTTTTTTCCTTAAGTGGTTTTAGATTGTAACAGATTCCTTCCCTATAAATCAACAGAATAAGAGGCATTAAATATATTCTGAAGAATTTTAGGCTAATGTGTCATTTGTATAAAAAGAAAGACAAAATACATGCATTTCGAGTTTTCTAAACAGTCTAGAAAGAATGAGAACTTCTAAAAAGTCTAAACATGAAGTCAAATTTTTTAAATATTTATATAGCTTTCTATTTTTTTGGGGGGGTGTATTTTCTGGTATTTCTAGGACAAATTATATTACTTGTATTCTTAAAACATAATAAAGTACATTCTCTAAAAGATAAACATAAAACAAAATGGCAGACTGAAAAACAAGAATATAAAGGTTTTACATAAATGAATTTTTACTCCACCATCATGTGTCCACCTTGTATATCCAGCAGAAAAGCATAAACATAGCATGTCGTGGCAATTAGTTTATCTTTGGAGAAGTCATTGCTGTAGAGAAGTGAATTTCACTTTATAACACTATGGCATCTTCACAAAATGGCAAGGTTTTTGTTTCTGTTTTTATTTTTTACTTATGTACTGCATACGATGCCTTTTAATATTTCTGCCTAACATGTCAACCACATCACTGCAAATATTGTTCAGTGTCTCTTCAAAGGTGAAGTCACATCACTTCTGTACAGCTGTGGGTTTAAGAGAAGGTTTATAGCAACTTTATCAAGAATTTCTACAAAGTTTAAAATTTCCTATTTCTTCAATCACATATTCTACTGATATCAGGATATTGGTTCTCTTTTCGATGTATCACACAATAAAATGTCTGGTTTGGATTTTCCGTTTGCTTGTATTTTCAGCTTAACAATATTTAATATGTGGATTTAGAAACCGAATATTCAAGGACATCTAGCACTGTAATACTTCAAAAGTACGCTTAGAAAATGAAAATTTATGGCCCAAACATTCAATAACAAATTAAAATACAATTATGTTTTAAAAAGTAAGAGTTAGATTGAAACAAAAAGAAAGGGCCACTATTGATGAAAAGGTATTTACAGAAGGAATTAAAGTGAGATTCAATTAACTTCCAGGTCATTTAATTATGTTTTTACATATGATTTGGTCTTATAAGTTTCAGCTGATGCACAGTGTAGACCCCTGGGCTGCCATTTACAAAGTAAAGTGAAAGAACTTGAAAAGAAGGTATGTAAAGCTCATATACTTATTTTGACTCTGGTTTAAACTTGAAGAAAAATATTAGCTTCCAGAACGAAACATTTTAAAAATTATAGTTTAGTGACACAGTATTATTATAGCATATAGCAGAAACTTAACACCATTAAGTTTCTAATTTTAGCCATAAAAATACAAACTATTTCTGAGCGGGCGTCCCTGGTGGCACAGTGGTTGAGAGTCCGCCTGCCGATGCAGGGGACACGGGTTCGTGCTCCCGTCTGGGAAGATCCCACATGCCACGGAGCGGCTGGGCCCGTGAGCCATGCCCGCTGGGCCCACGCGTCCGGAGCCTGTGCTCCGCAACGGGAGAGGCCACAACAGTGAGAGGCCCGCGTACCGCAAAAAAACAAAACAAAACAAAAAACTATCTGAGCTTCGAATTTTAACTTGAAAAGTTAATTATTCACTATTGTATTTCATCAATCTATGATGCCACTGATTATGAGACGCACCATTTTAATGTAACATAAAGCAAGAAAAAACTGTCAAATGATGACAATACATTATCACGTGAATTTTCAAATGTATTCTTTTTAAAAATATTTATTTTGACTCCTTTATACATAGACTTTTCATCATATGTAACCCTTGGACATACTAAAACAGGAAGATACAAGTGAAAGAAACTGGCTAAGGTATTCTTAAAACTTCTGCACATTCAGAGACTTCCTCTTCAGTATCATCAATGCCTGAGGTGGAGTTATCAATGAGTTTTCACACCCAAGATCAATCTCTGTACCATCAAGATGGTAGTTGATGCAGCATTTCTTAAGGCGCTCCACACTGTCTCCAGGATTTTCTCCCAACCCACGGTCACCCCTTCTGCAAATTCTTCACTCAAAGGATCTTTAAATAGTTTGTTGACTAAAACTTTGAGGCACAGCAGTCATGTCATCTGAAATAACAGCCACGTGTGTAAATGCAGGCGATGACAATTACATCATGGCTGATGCCTGGCCAACAGCAAAGACTTCATCCATGGTAAGATGCACCCCAATTTCAGAGACTTTCAAATGTGTAAGACACTCTGTCGCTTAGAACGGAGGAAATACGATATTCATTTTGTTCCCTGTTAATCTGCAGTTAGAAATTGGAGTCTTCATACATTTTCTATCCTATAATTATAAAATCTAAGCTAATTTTTGTGCTCTCCACTAAGTATTTAATAAGATTGAATACATAACACTTTTTAAATATCCAAGTCTGAGCTTTCACAACCAACTAAAATATACATACCTTAGGTTTCAACAAAATGCTTTTATTACAACAATACATATAAACATCACTGCCTTTAAGTTTTATGTGTAATGACATAGTACAAACATGTTTTTGTTAAGAATTTTGGACACCTTGTGAATTTGGTTCGGCACTTTAGCAAAAATAGATGTACTTGCTACTACTGTTCACGTACAGTAATGAACTCCAAATACGTGTGCTGTTTTACGCGTCTAGTTTGCTGTAGAATCCTAGAAATTTGCGGTATATAGTAATAAAGTATAAAGAACTTAATTATTTTGCTAAAGGTAAGAAAGGTATTTCTGCTTCCTTTATTTCATGTTAATAACAATTAATTGATAAATTACAATGTCTGAAATTTAACTACACCGCTTAAATGGTAAACTTCCTTGAAACAGGAAAGCCCAAAAGGCAGGAGGGAAGGAATCAGGTGCTGGATAGGTGGAATCCTGGGTCTGCCGCACACCCACTGGGTGAGCTCAGACAACTTTGTTAGGTTGGGGATAATCACTCATGAAACAGAAGTTTGCTGTAGGACTGTAGGACTTTGCTGGTTTGTAGAAGTTTGCTGGTTTGCTGTAGGACTTAAGAAGAGGAGATCAAGTGTGTAAATCTCATAGACTATACCTGATACATGGCAGGGATTCAGAAGTGTCACCTTTTATTTTTCTGAAATAGTTGATTTACAATACATTTTTAATAAAATAAATTTCTGCCTGACACAAACTAATTTGGAAATCCAGAATTTCAGCCTCCATTTAAAGCTCCTGAGCTTCTCAAGGGTCATCCAGGTTCTTCCAGCAACTTCTCTATTGTTTCCACCACTGGAAATAACCTATTAATTGCCTCAAGGATAATTTTCTAATTATTGTCTGGGGCGGGGTGTGGTAAAATCTGATATCAGCATCTGAACAATCAAAAGAGTAAAAAAAAATTTTTTTAACCAATAAAATAAAGGAAGATAGTTTTATATTAGATAAATATTTACCACAGAGATTCTCTACACAGGACCTCAGTTCTAAGGTTCTACTCAGAGAGAACTGAAGACAGTATCCAACCCTTCACACCACAGCTAAAAACAGAGGTACAAACTTGGAGTCCAGGAGATCGGTTGATTATCAGTTTGCATGATTGTTTTGGCTTTTAAAAATTATTAATTAGCTTCAATATCTTAATAGCAAGAGATTTCTCAGAGAAATTCTAGCTTTTCTTGAATAATCACTAAATCTGGCCACACTGATTACAACTTATTCATTTATATTACTTCTTTGACTCTGTAATCATGTGAGGTTGACACCGAGACAAGCTCTCTCCAGAAAAGCCTTTGCAGATGAAAACCAATTTCAAGTCACACACCATAGCACAAAATATACTTAGGTCTGTGTCTTTATTGGTCTTATGTTATTCTTTTATTTTTTACATGTGTTACCCTTTTCAAACTACAACACCTAGAGCTCTTCCTCTAAGTAAAATTCTAAAGTCAACCATGAGATTATAATGTCCCTGACAGCAGAGACAGGAGCTCCCACGGAGCTCCGTACCGCGTTTCACCAGCAGTGCAGGTAACCACAGGTGATTGTTCCTGGGATCCAAGCGCCCTCGTGCTGAATCCTAAGCCTTCCTTTCCTGGAGGACCTTTCTACAAACAGTATCTACTTATTGCCCACCAGTTTCAAGACCATGAAGCCAGAAACCAGAGTGGCATAAGGTTTCGTAGTACAAAGTCCAAGGGATTAAATGACATTTTAAAGTCCACAGACGAGCCAAGAACCACTCTGAATCTCATTAAAAAAATCTAAAACCCACCCAATAGACCCTGACGTCTTCAATGATATGTATCAAGGTGCATTCCAATGTGGATCTCCTCCTACATCTGTTTACTAATAAACTTATTTTCCTGATAAAAATCAACCACAGTTTACCATTTATCTTTATAGTGCTATCTTTATAATTACATACAGTTTTCATAATTACTACACACTTTTCTGAGTTATATGCTATAACATCATATCAAAATCATAAGTCAGTATACGTGTATCATATAAGACCTTAGAAGAGACCTGGGGGAATTTTTATTTAAAATTAAAATACAAAATAGCTTCTAAGTTGATTCTCTCAGGAGGAATATTTCTAACTTTTCAGTTTCGTCTTTGTTCCATCATTAAGTGGGACCTGAGTTCAAAATTCTTAGAGAAGAGGGTAGGAAATAAAGAGAAAAAAATGGTTAAGAATAGAAAGTATAAAAATTTCCAGTTATAAATCCACTTAAAGCAAGAAGCTTTAAGAAAACTTAGATAAGGAGGCCATATTTCATTGTAATATACCCTATTAGAACTGAAATTATAAAAATTCTCTAGTTATAAATAAATTTAAGGCAAGAAACATTTAAAAACCATTCAGGTATGAAAGTTAAATTGTATTTTGCACTGGAAGACCATAAGGCTTTGAATGGCTTTCCAGAATAGTTAATTCTAAATCTTCAGTACTGTAACATGACCTATAGGGTAACACCAGTTTTGCCCAGTGGGCAGTGGAATAACTTGACTAATTGCATATTTTCATGAGGTTAAGTGCCACGAAAGAAAGAAAAAAAGGAAGGAAGGAAGGAAGGAAGAGAGGGAGGGAGGTAGGGAGGAAAGGGAAAAGAAAAGGAAAAGAAAAGAAAAAAGAAAAACAACAAAAGACCTACCCTACCTAGAAGAGATTTAGGAATCTAATACCTTGGGAATCTTCCTGCTGCTTCTGTAAAGACCATGTGACCCATAAGCAAATACCTTTCCAATACTTTTCTCTCTTGCAGTGTCTACCACAGAGCAAAGCAGGTAATTCTTGCTTATTTTGATGTCAACCTTCTTCCTATTACAATCACTATTCGGTAGCTCTTAGAGGAAATTCTCAGCAGTGCAGCTCACCTGGTCTTGCCCCCAAAAAGTTGACCAAAATTGTGGCTATAGTTGTCAGTCACAGCCCACCTGGTTCAGAAACCTCTTTGGGACATTCCCAGGGGCATCCTCTCTTTCCAGACGTTGAAAGAGAAACAACTGAGAATGAATGAAGCTACACTATGAAATGAGAATTATATACTATTTGCTCTACAGTTAACCATAAACATAGGCAATACAGAGTCATCTGATATTTTAAGCCTCTAAATTACTTCTCTCTGGGAGAAACCTGAAGCCAGATGTGGCTCAACGCACCATCTATTTTTCTGGCCTCGTGTAAAGAACAGATTCCATTTCACACACTCTGTTCTGGGACAGCCAGGGACTTGTGCTAAGGGATATAACACAAATGGCAAAATGTCTCAGTTCTGCCACTGTTCAAAATTCATATTTCAAGTAAAAGTTCCCATCAGGCATGTTGCCAGGATGATGATTGTACTTTTCTCTGATGCTCCACGGTACACCTGCTGCCGTTCACTGAAAGCCCAGAAGGGGCTCTTCTCTCTGTTTGCAGTAGATCAGTGAGTGTCACTGTCTTTCTCCACAAACTTCCTATTATCTCTCTCTGTATAATAAATATATACAAATTTTCACTATAATTTAGCCCCAAAACTCCAAAAGAATAATATATCATGTGACTGGATATATAATAAAATATAGAAATATAAATACAATAGAAATCAAACTATAAAAACATTCTGACAGTTCTTCAATAAGCTTTATAATGTTTATGGAATTACTGTACGACCAAGCAATTCCACCCCTAGGAACATAACCTAAAGAACTGGAAACAGGAATTCCCTGGCAGTCCAGTGGTTAGGACACAGAGCTTTCACTGCCGGGAAATTGGACCTGGGTTCAATCCCTGGCTGGGGAACTGAGATCCCGTAAGCCACACGACGCAGCCGAAAAAAAAAAAAAGAACTGGAAACAGATGTTCAAACAAAAACCTGTACACAAATGTTCACTGCAGCTCTATTCACAATAGCCAAAAAATATAAACAACCCAAACGTCCATCCACAAATGACTGGATAGACAAAATGTGGAATTCCATACAATGGAATATTATCCAACTAAAAAATGGAATAAAGTACTGATACATGTGACAACATGGATAAACATTTAAAATATGCCCAGTGAAAGAGGCCAGACACAAAAGGACACATATTATATGAACCACTCATATAAAATACACAGAATAGGCATAAAGCCATAGACAAAAAAAGCAGATGAGTGGCTGCCGGGAGCTGGGGACAGAGGGAGTACAGAGCGACAGCTTAACGCCTGTGGGGTTTCCATTTGGGGTGATGAAAACGTTCTGGAGCTAGATACTGGTGATGGTTGCACAACATTGTGAGTGGAGTGAATGCCACTGAATCCCCCTTTGAAATGGCTGCAGTGGTACGTTTGATGCTATGAGTATTTTACTGCAGCAAAAAAAAAAAAAAAAAAAAAAGCAAACAAACAAAACAAGTCAGAGTAACCAATTGTCCACGATCCAGATGTAAACAATGCACAGATTGTCCCCGAGTGGATTTCGATGAAAGGCTCAGAATTAAAGGGCCTGACTACGCACTGTGACATCAAATAGGGTGGTCTTTCTAAAGCTGCTTTAGATGCCAGACTTTAAATCCAGAATGTTTCATGTGGCGGTGTTGCTCAATACAGTAATGGAATGGCAACTGGAATTCTACTTGAAAGGTGAAAGGTTAGGGGCTTCGCTGGTGGCGCAGTGGTTGAGGGTCCGCCTGCCGATGCAGGGGACGCGGGTTCGTGCCCCGGTCCGGGAAGATCCCACATGCCGCGGAGCGGCTGGGCCCGTGAGCCATGGCCGCTGAGCCTGCGCGTCCGGAGCCTGTGCTCCGCAACGGGAGAGGTCACAGCGGTGAGAGGCCCGCGTACCGCAAAACAAAACAAAAACAAACAAAAAAAAACGGTGAAAGGTTAGGCGATGGCTCCTTGTTTTCTTCACACCTCAATCCTAAAAACGTAAAAACTAGAACACAAATTAGGATATAAGGGGGCTATATTGTTAGAGGCAAAATGACATGAGAGATGTTGACTAGAAGAGAAGAACTACAGCGAGGGGGGCTCTCAGGCCTTTCCCTCCCTTCAGCAAACACACAGCAAGCACCGCCCTGCATCTCGCCTATCACACTACTGCTTTGAAAATATGAATTCAGTATCTTTGGTAGAAAGTAATGTCTTAAAACCCATAAGCCTCATAGGTATCCTCTGGTTCAGTTACATTTCAGACATTAGAAAAGGGGAGGTTTCAGTTCAATGTCACATAGATAAACTCATTGAACATGTTTATATTTTCATATAAATTGTCTTAAATGTCTTCAATGTACATATCTTTGAATCTCATGTTCCTTCCACCCCACTACCTCTTGCTGCCGTCACACCAGAGCCAAGAATAAAATCCACAAAGTGTTGTTCTTTCTTCCATACCACCCTGTTCCCTCATCCTAAATGGTTAAGTAAAATACAGGGTGGGAGGACTTTTACAGCACAAACACAGGCGTGAAATATACACTACCATGTTAATATAATACGAAGGTTAATAATCCAAACCCTATCTGACAGGCACCATCAGAAGTTAACATTACACAGGATATCACGAGCTATCTCTGCCCATTTTTACGATTGTAAGGCAGTATGTTCCACAAATCTGTTCCGAAATCAAAATTTTACTAGAGATAGACTAAATATGTAATTTTCTAAAACAAGTCAAAAGATACTTTTTTTAAAAGATCATTATGTTTGGAAGACAAATTTCTAATTTTCTTAATAAAGAGGTAGGAAATCAACATGACACATTAACTTTACCATCACAAAACAAGCTATTCCGATTTGTAAAGAGAAAGGAGAGCACATCATATTAAAATTAGACATAAACATTCTGATTCAAGGAGATGATGAACTATAATTATATCCCTCAATTTTTGATTTTCTTCACAGGTCATAAGCAGTACCAAAACTAATCTCAGGGCTTCCCTGGTGGCGCAGTGGTTGAGAGTCCGCCTGCCGATGCAGGGGACACAGGTTCGTGCCCCGGTCCGGGAGGATCCCACATGCCGTGGAGCGGCTGGGCCCGTGAGCCGCGGTCGCTGAGCCTGCGCGTCCGGAGCCTGTGCTCCGCAACGGGAGAGGCCACAACAGTGAGAGGCCCGCGTACGGCCAAAAAAAAAAAAACTAATCTCATACTAGCAATGCTTTTAACACTAGCGACTACAACAGCTACTCCATGCTGTATGCCTATTTTCGGCCAAGAGTTGTACCAAACACTTGACATATACTATTTCTATCCTCACATTAAACCTCTAGGTAAGCGAAGTATCCCCATTTTATACACTAGGAAACAAGGAAAATTTAAGTAATTTGACTAACTTTAAATAGCTATTAAATGGTGGGACACAGATTCATACTCAAGTGTATGTGATTTTGTTCTCTGCTCTCACCAGTTCACCATGAAGAGTATCTTACTAGGACCATAATAAGCCCATGATCATAATAGTTTGAGGAGAAGCTCCACTTTTTTTTTTTTTTTTTTTTTTGCAGTATGCGGGCCTCCCGCTACTGTGTCCCCTCCCGTTGTGGGGCACAGGCTCCAGTCGCGCAGGCTCAGCGGCCATGGCTCACGGGCCCAGCCACTCCGCGGCATGTGGGGTCTTCCCGGACCGGGGCACGAACCGGCGTCCCCTGCATCGGCAGGCACACTCTCAACCACTGCGCCACCCAGGAAGCCCTCCACTTTAAAGATTACAGAAAAGCTTTAAAGGTAGAAGATAAAAGGCACATGTTGACACATTAGTTTAATTCATCTACATTAGTACATCTACTTTCTAAAGAGAAAACTACAATTGGCATGTTTATAAATTACGTTAAGTATTGTAACATAATGCCTAAAGTTTACCCCAAAAGACCTTTTATAGAGCTAAGGGATTAGTGCTAACAGCATTTTCATCAGGTAAACTACTGAGAGAAAACTTACTAATTTAAGCAATTAAAACATTTTGTAATTTTTATACTTCAATAGTATGGAGGACCTTCATTTTTAGAGCTTTGTTCTAGAGATCCCCCAAAATACCAAAATCCTGTGAAAGACAGTGACAACTTCTGAAGCACGAACGTGCTGAGGCGAGCTGCTGGCACCTAGTCCAAGCACTCACATGACTGAATTTATCAAAAGACTTATTAGTAAATGTTTTTTAAAAAGGCAGGAATCCTGGAACCTATCATTACTATTCTAATTTCATAAATGCCCTCTACACTTTTTTCTAATTTTAAGACATAAAGAACCGACAAGGAGGATGAGCCCTGCTTAATGGGAGAGAACAGGGAACTTCGAATATCTGAAACCAAGCTGTTTCCTGTGCTTCTCTGTTTGTCCAAAACAACAGATTGAGTGAAATAACCCCAGATGTATAGTAGGAGGCAATCCATTAAATTTCTGATAAACATCTCTGCAGCAGCAGTGGGGTGGGAATCCATAAAATCATAACTGCAGTCGCTTTTGCTTTTTTTTTTTTTTTTTTCAGTACGCGGGCCTCTCACTGCTGTGGCCTCTCGCGTTGCGGAGCACAGGCTCCGGACGCACAGGCTCAGCGGCCATGGCCCACGGGCCCAGCCGCTCCGTGGCATGTGGGATCCTCCCGGACCGGGGCACGAACCCGTATCCCCTGCATCGGCAGGTGGACTCCCAACCACTGCGCCACCAGGGAAGTCCCTGCTTTTGCTTTTAAAAAGAAACTTTGAAGTTATTCATAAATATTTACTTGAATACATGATTCACTTAATTACCTATAATTACACACAAGATCTTTTTCATTAATAACCGGACCATAGTGGTTCAAATTCAGTATGTATCTTTAATGTTCCTTCTATGTTAAAGTGAACTAGATTGAAAAACAGTGAAACCATCATTGAAGATAACGTGATAATGTTCCAGAGAGACTTTTCATTTCTGTAAAATGCCAAGGTAAATTACCTAGTGATGAAATCACTGCATGTAAAGACTAAATAAGCCAGTAGCATGAAAATAACAAAGAGAAATTATACAACGTTCTGGATAAATTATCTAGAGATGAAGCTTTGTGTCAGGAATTTGCTTGGTTTGCTACAATTACTGCTTAATTTTTCACTAAGTACCCACAAAATACTGACAGTAAATATGACATAATATCATAGACCCTATATTCTAAGGCAATGTATATTTCACAGGCTACATACATGCAACTTGCAAAATTATTGTACACAAACATCATATCAAGGGTTACTAAATTCAGTTTCTGATGTGTGCCTGTATTTGTATTTCTAATTTATCAAGTAGACTGTGTACCAAGGAGGAAAGTAATTGTTAATTGGAGGCTTAAGAGATGTGGGTTTCTGCAAGACGTTTTTAAGTTCCTCATTGTAGTTACGTCACAATCGTTAACAATGGGTAGCACTGAAGGGAAAGTGAAAAGCGGAATAAAAGTTCATCCTTTTCACAAGTTCACCGGGTGCTACACTGCTCAGATACCACAAATCCCCAGCTGACTCCCTAAAATATTATCCCTTAGCCTTAAAACTCATAAAACATTAACTGAATTCCAGGAGGGAAAACAAACAAACAAAAATAAACATTTGAGAGCTGTGTGTAGAGATCTTTAAAGTTCAGGGCCACCGGGAAAGTCCATTAAAGTGATGTTCTTTCCTCGGAACCCAAACACCACAGGGGCCCTTTTCCCAAACCGTTCCTTCTGCCTAAAATGTCATCTTTGCACAGCTGACCAAATCCCTGTGGTGAGTGAGCTCACGGCTCAGGGTCACCTTCTCTGCCACCCTGGCTCTAAGAGTTGTCCCTTCTCTGAATCTTCCTCCAGCATAGCAGCCTCAGGTGGAATTTTTCTATTGAGTTATTGCTAGTTATCCATTTTGTCTGTTTATTGTCTGCCTTGTTCCCTGATGAATCCCTTGCACTAGAATAGTAAGTGCTCAAAAAATACTTGTTGAAAGAATAAATGGTATGATATGGAGACAGAACCAAAACGAAGAACTAGACCTATTCAATAGCTTTGCTTGTTTATACTGTATTTTAAAACACACACACGGCAGAAATGCCTGACGAACATCTCTCATGTGCTGTGGAACATGTAATTAAAAGATGAGTGAGCTGGGAGTGAAGGATGAAAGTTCTGTCTCTGTAGACAAATTGAGTTTCCCAATCTAAACTCTACTCAAGCATTAAAACTGCATAAATGAGTTAGAGTTTTATTTTTCTTAACGATATTGTGAAAGCCAGTATACCCACTGGTATCTCTAAAATACTGAAGAGATGTCTTATGACAGTATGTTTTAAATCTTCTTTGTTCCTACTACCTCCCAGGTGGTGGAAGGACCAACGGAATCCAAAGACGAGAGTTACAAAATTAATAGAGGAATAGGGAGTTGAGAGAAACTTCTAGCTTTTCAGCTATTAACACAGCCATGTAATAAGTTGCTCTATATTTACAATTATGTGAGACAGAGAGGAAAAAATAGTATGAAAACTTTAAAAATTAAGTTGTGTAAAATATATGCCCCCCCCAAAATATGTCCATAAATGGGAAATTTTATTTAAGATGGATGCCAGTGAAAGTGTGCTCATTGTGGGAAATTAATTATCCTTCACATGATTAACAGTATTTTCTTGGTGAGCAGGCGCAACGATTCAAACAATATTTTCCCCAAAGTCTAGATCCTTTTCTTTCAGAAAATAGATACTGGAGTTATTTCTTATGACCTCGTCTAATGGTCATGAACAACAAAAAATTAAGAATTTCCTAAATAACATAAACAATACATTAGGACCTTTTCTTTTTCCTTCTAATTGACAAGCCACAATTCACTACAAGCAAACAAGCAAGAAAAAGAAAACCAGGCTTTATAAACAGCTTCAAACCCCCCTGTCCAAATGTTCAGATTTATTACCAAGCAAGCCAGTATCTGTTACAATGCTCCTGGAAATAATTTTTCCTACAAGACTGAAAACTGCATTAGGGACCTTTGATACAATGCCCGGCATTACAGAGCTCCATCCTATCTGGAATTTATTAAGGACAAAAAAAAAGCCCCCTCTCCTTCACTCCAAACTAACCTTTAGTCCTACTGGCTCACCCTAGTCCCAGCTCAGAAGTCTATACAGATTTACATATCTGGACTCCTTGCAGCCAGAAACACTTTGGAATTCAGAACTTTTCAGATTTCAGAAAGGTATATATCAATACTATGGACACCCCCAGCAGCATCTTGGGACAGCACCCCATCAACACAGAATTTCTACTTCTGCAGCAAAACATACGAATATTCACGCTAAGGAGGATAAATAAAGACTATAAATAGCTTCACATAAGGTCAGTACAGGTTTTGTTGCCAAATGAGTTCAGGTTAGGTCAGATTTTGCTGCCAAAGAAGTTAGGAAGAAATTTTTAGGTTTTTGGTTTGGATTTTGAAATTATGGGGAAGAGATTATAAACCTGTGGAATATCAGTCCCTTGTTTTAAAAGCCATGCTCCAAGCCCAGGCCCCAAGGCTGCTGCTATACATAAAAGAAATTTATACCAAGCTTTAACAACAAATTTGAAAAAAAATCTCCAGGTAAACCTACCTCACTATAGTTGATTTTTTAAAGGTGGTATTATAAAGAAAGTCTATTACTTCATGAAATTCTGAAATCAAGAAGTTATTTTCCAGGTTCTCTGAATCCATTCAATCTCTCCCTACAAAAAGAAAGTTCCCAAATGCACAAAAACCTTGGACAAAGACAACATGGAGATCTGTGCACTAAAAGCAGAAAACTCCAATGCCAAGTTCAAGAAAATACCATTACAAATGAATTATCGGAAGAGTCACAATTTCTGCCTTTAACCATTGGAAGTGCCTGTGAACTACAAACTTGATAGCATTTGTGATAGAAGGATTAACAACTGAGAGGAAGACTATTAAGAGAATAAAAAACACTTAAAAATTTCTGGGATTTCCCTGGCAGTCCAGTGGTTAAGACTTTGCCTTCCAATGCAGGGGCTGCAGGTTCAATCTCTAGTCAGGGAGCTAAGATCCCACATGCCTCGGGGCCAAAACACCAAAACATAAAGCAGAAGCAATATCGTAGGAAATTCAATAAAGACTTCAAAAAAATGGTCCACATTAAAAAAGAAAATCTTCAAAAATAATTTTTTTTTTTTTTTTAAATTTCTAACTATAAAAGATTGAGGGCTTCCCTTGGTGGCGCAGTGGTTGGGAGTCCGCCTGCCGATGCAGGGGATGCGGGTTCGTGCCCCGGTCCGGGAGGATCCCACATGCCGCGGAGCAGCCGGGCCCGTGAGCCGTGGTCGCTGGGCCTGCGCGTCCGGAGCCTGTGCTCCGCAACGGGAGAGGCCACAGCAGTGAGGGGCCCGCGTACCGCAAAGGAAAAAAAAAAAAAAAAGATTGAGAGAAAAAAACATTTGACGTGGATGCATATAATGAAATGGTAAAAGATATAAGAGCCACTTGAGGGGGAGTGTGTCATTAGCCCCTCAGAAGTTACACTGCATTGGACACGTGATCATGCTCAGTGAACCATAACTTAAATAACTCATCCCAATCACCGATAAAAGACTTGGAGGAGATATCTACTTGTAGAGCAGTTGTGAGCAATTGAACAATGTCCAAATACACAAGTAAAAATTACAGGTCAACACAACTGCCATAGGCTCTTGGTAGGACAGCACACCATCACTCTAAAGAGGGAACCAGGTACTGAAGGCACCCTCTTTGCAGACCCTGGAATCAAAGAAAAATTTAACAGTGAAAATCCAGAAGCATTAGGAATACTGAATGAAAATCAGAAATGAACATTCCCTTGACTGTCCCTCAAAAAATGAGTACACATTTAGATAATTTAAGCTACATCACAGAAGAAACAAGTACAGCTCTCACACATAAGGCAAGGATGTGACAGAAAAGAGAGAGAACATTGTGATGTCCACCCTCAGAAGCAAAAAAAAACTATAAAAACAAATTTACATAGAGCAAGTTATTTGGGGTTCTGAAGATGAAAAAGGGAACTGAACTAAAATGATGAAAATCCCTTTCCTGAAGTACCCTAGAAAACAGGCAGACTCATTGCACTCATTACCTAGTAGGGTCTAAATAAGTATTTTTCTTCAATCTAACACTGAAAAACAATCCCTGAATGTAACACTCAAAGGACCAATTCCACAGTCATCATTGGTAATGAAACAATATGACATGATGACATATATTCCTACTAGATGGAATGACGGTGTAAAATACAGACCTAGCATTTCTATCAAATACTAGGGATGCTTTTCTAAGAAGCAAATCTTACTTTGATAATTCATCTGCTTAAAGTCTTTTGTTAAATACCAGGACAAAAAAAAAAGAGGTCTTTAGCTTAAATTCCTTGAGATGGTCCTTGCCTTTTTTCTCCATTCTCATATCTTGCTAAAACACATCACTGTACTAATGTTTACATCCCTAAGTATACCCGGCTACTTCAAATCTTTCTCTTTTATCCCACACTCTCTATCTGGAAGCTTCTGACCCTGTGGGGAACACTGGAAAAACAGATATCTTTTAAACATCAATTCAAGCATGCCTTCTTCTCTCTCTCTTTTCCTGATTTCATCCTCAAATGGATTCACCACTCCCTCCTTTCTGCCACCAGGGGAACCTGAACTCACCTTTATTTGGTACCCTCTACTTTCTGCAGGGATTGGTATACTATAGTTGGCTCCAGTCCAGTCATGAGTCTCAGGCTTTCTACCATATGGCATCTGCTGAATAACTAAATTACTTGAAAGAGCTTCAATCACTGTCACGTTTTTTATGAAGCATATTTAAGTTGGGAACCTAGACTTCTTTGGAACCTTCTTTGGATGCTCCTATGGACTGGAATTGCATCTCCCCCATGCCCCTAATTCACATGCTGAAGCCCTAATCTCCAATGTGTCTATATCTGGAGACAGGGCTTTTAGGGGGTAATTACGTTTAAATGAGGCCATAAGGCTGAGGCCTAATCCAACAAGAGTGGCGGCCTCATAAGAAGAAGCAGGGAGAGACCTTCACTCTCACACACCAAGGAAAGGCTATGTGAGCAAGGAGGCGGCCATCTACAAAGCCGGGAAGAGCCCTCACCAGAGCCCAACCATGCTGGCGCTGGATCTCGGACTTCCACTCTCCAGGACTGTTAGAGAATAAATTTCTGTTGCTTAAGCCACCCAGTCTGAGGCGTTTTGTTATGGCAGCCTGAGCTGGCTAACGCAGATGGTAAATAAATAAAATCATTACGTGCCACTTTTACACTTCCTCTTTGGCGGCTAGGCAAACTAAGCGCCTCTGGCAGTATAATACGAGATGGGACGATATGTCCTCATTTGTCATTTCGACTATAGAATCAGCCACTCTACAGCAAGTTTGAAATTCCACGACGATAACCACTTTGAATTTAGATGGTATCCTTTTAAAAGCTCTTTGGAAAACACAGTCTTACTATTTTTATTTTACTTTCATAATATCCCTGACAGCTATGCCAGGTATATGAACCTTATTTTATAAATAAAGAGTTTGATTATTTTATCCAGACAAGATACTAAGTTAGAAGCAGGACTAGTTTAGAACTCAGGTCCCCCGACTTGCAGTAAATGCTTCTCCTGTAACCAGCATAAAGAGAGAGAAACAGCTATGGGATGGGGAAACATACAGACACACACACACACACATACGCACACATCCTCTTCACATTCCAGAACTAAATACAGAAGAAACATTTCCTAACATCAATTTCAATCCTTATATCTCTGAGCAAAATCCAAAATGCTCACTATGTACTAACAAAGGAATAATACAATGATTCCATCACATTTATCTTGCTGACTCCAATATTAAACATGTCTCAGGAGAGACGTTATACCCACATGCCCTTAAGCATGTAATCTGCTTTGAAAACACTCAACACAAACACATAATTTTTAAGGCCATTTTGAGATATATTCCTATACAAAAAGGATGCCACACTAAACTTTATATGAAAATAACTCCATAAATAACTAGGAAAATTTTTAAATACTTGCGGAGCTCGCTGCCCAAAAATCTGGCAGGTTCCATATATTTCCCACCTGAAAGGCTTTCATTTGACCACACCCACCAGTGCTACAGTGTAGGTCATCTGAAACACCCAGAGACCTTGAGAAATATTTGGTTTAGGAGGAAATGGAATTCTCTCACACATACACAGACACACACACACACACACGTGTGTGTTTATTTAAGGACAAAAAATGTTGCATCCTTTATCCAGAAAATATGAGAAGAAAAGGCTTATTCATTTAAAAGATATCTCCTATCTGCTAGGCATCTGCTCTCACACTGAAAATTCTTGGTGAACTCTGGTCAGCAAATGGTAGAGACAGCTCAGTGAGACATTTATTAAGTGTCAACTGCATACAAGGAGCATGCTGAGTGCCTTGGGAGGCAAATATCAGTGGGTTCAATGTGATGAAGGGAACAGAGCAGGTACACGATAACTTGAAAAAGAAGTAGAATGTGTCAGTTGTCCTGAAAGGACCCGGTGCTGTGTCAGTCCGTAAGACTGACTGACTTCTAACTAGGGTGAACTGACGGATTTCAAGAAGAGGGTGAGATCTGGGTTGCACCTGCCAGGATGGGTAGGATTTCATCAAGGGGCCGGCATAGAAATGTTTTCGCCACGCATCATGTTTTCTCCATGCATTTCTTCTGATGCTTCTGACAAGGATCAGAAGAAATGGATTCATTCATTCAAGGACCGGTAGGAACTCCAGTTTGGATGGAATCAGATATGAATGAAGTCAATGGTGAAGGGGCAAAAAGCCCAGGATGTGGGTTCAGGTTAGATTGTGAAGGGCCTCACCCTCCACAGTCAAGGAATTTGGGCCTCACTGAGCAGGTGGGAGGAGGACTGGAAGGTCGTGGGGCAGAGCGTGAGGTTGAAGGTTTTCGTAAAGAGGACCCTGGCAGCAGCTGGCAGCAGCTGGCAGAGTGTGGAAGGGCTCAAAGCAACCGACTTGATATTGTGCTCTGAGTAGGCTAACCTGACAGAAAGAGAAATGGAACATGGCTGGAAAAATTTCAAGGGAGAAAAAAAAAAAAAAGCCCATGTTAAAGGATTCCACATAAAAGCTCAATGATTTACAACTGACCCAGCCACTGCTCACTTTAATCCGGGCTGCACTGTCAGGCCTCATGATGTCTGTCTGGCTTCCCTTGACACTCTGTGTTCAGAGTCATGGTGGGGCCTGTCAGACACTTAAGGCCATATGTAGCTCATAAACATGAGCAGAGCTGACACCTTTCCTGGAGACCAGCACCACTCTGCCACGCGTTAAACAAATTGTATGTGCTGGGCAGCTGTGACCTGCTCCCTTGGGAAATCAGAACAGCACCTTTGCAACATCATCAGTCCCCGCGGAGACAATGCACAGGGAGTCAGGGCTGACTTCAAGTCAGCCTGAACAGCTTCACCATCTGCAGGATGTCGAACCACTGCCCTAGAATGTTGGCATGTTCGTGAACGTGTCCTCAGAGTAGTCTGCTGACAGAGTAGCTCTTTTAAGAACACTGTATTCAAATGAACCTTTTCATAAATAATAAAGAGATTATGAAAAAAAAATTTTAATGCCTGACAATTCAATGAGTAGTTGAAATCTTTATCTTCTCTACTCTAACCAACCGTGCTCTATGTGTCCACTGGCTGAGCACACATTACACTGGGTCAGGGAAGCATTTAAAGAATCCCAATTATATACAAGAGTCCTAACGATTAAAATATAACGTCTGAAGATTTTGAGTATGGATTAAAAAAATATCATCCAAATTTTCCTTCAACAGCTATGAACTAGCATCCTATTTTAAGGATTTGTTTTTCTTTGTTACAGATATACAACTGCCTTTTCCATGGGTGGCACGCCCTATGGAAGCCAGTTTATAAACCACAATGGATCAAAAGCAAATGTCAGACCTAGGGAATGACCTCTTTCACCCATTTCAAAAGGTATGCAAAAGTTAGGAGAACATTTCAAGATATACACATGCAAGAAAACCAAAATGAATCTACAGGTTCACAATAATCACCTATTGCTATTTCGAAGATTCTTCAATTTATGTGTCCAACGAAATTGATTTTATAAATTATAACGGACAGATTAGGCACACGGCTGTACCACTGCAGAGTCGACTACAAATCTGAGATCTGTCAGCCATGAGCTGATAAATAATTAAAATGGAGCTCACCTCCCTGCTGCAATTTTAAAGTGTAACTACAGGTTTCCCTCAGTTTGCTTAAAATAGGTGTTAAAGCTAAACATCTATACCCTAGTAATATTCATTAGCAATTGTACCCTGTTGATTAACAAGCATTCTGAAAAATTTAAAGGGAAAAAAAACCCCACCCACCCACATAATTAGGACATGTGTTTACTTAATAATCCCGAATATCACTATGAAAAACACACCACTTCAGTGAAATCAGCATGACTGTATTTAACCGTTGAAATATTTTAGCAACGTAGCCGAGGTGTGATGCTTTTCCCCAACACAGAACACACCCATTAATAGACCAGGAAAACAAAAGCATTCTGATTCTAGCAGCTTCTTAAAAAATCCCATCTCTTAAAATCCAGCCTACAGATCACTCCCTTCCCCGGAGCCAGAGAACAATACAAGAGAACATGTTGCTTATTCATTTCTTACCTTTTTCCCTTTCCTTTTCCTGTGAGCAGGTTTTGCATTTTTCTCCTTTGGTTCTTCACTCATCTTTCCTTTAAATCAGGTGAGTTTATAAAAGACGGGAGATCACCACCGGTATTCCCACATCCAAAGCCACGACAAAGAGTCACAGCATTGAGCCCCAAGTCCATTTACGGGTGCTCCCCAGGCCAGCAGCCGCTGCTGAAACCCAGCCCCTGCTGCTGTCAGAGAGCCACGGGCTGCAGTCGCCCTGTTCAGCTTTCCTCAGGAAGAAACTGGGGGTTCTCTACATCAAACAGTCAATTCTTCCTCTAACGAAAATCAGTATCCCTGCCTTTCATTTTTAAACTAATCATTACCCTGAGATAAAATCCTGACAAGACTCTGTTGCTTGTTCCTCCACAGTGATTCCAGCCTGTAAATGTTGAGAGAGAGAAACAGAGAGAGAGAGACACACACACACACACCCCCTCACACACACAGAAATAAGCTACAGACTGCTGACAAGTCTCCGAAGCCTTCCCAGAGGCTGATTTGCTGCCCCTCGCAGGCTGGGAAGCCGAATGTAAATTGCTCTGGTGCTGCCGGGCCTCCCAGGAGAACACATGTGTTGAATGCGTCGGGCAGAGCGGAGAAGGCGGGTCCCCGGAGTGATAAAAGATCAGGTTACTGGTTCTTAAAAAACACTCAGTGATTCAAACAATAAAAGAGACCTACTACTACTAGAAAAACCACAGGTTACACTTCTCCATGATGACTTGTTTTATGCGATAAACCCAAAGATGGGCAAATTGCCAATCTTCAACTGAAGATTCCTAACGAAGTTGGCTAATTACATTAAGTCCCATCCCCAATGGGCCCCTGTTCATATCTAATCATTGGTCTCCTCCCATGAATATACCAACCAACCAACTAGAAGTCTTCCAGAATATTCAGGAAATACTAAGAGCAAAGCTGCTGTCTGTGCTGCAACAACGTTCTGTGCTTCTTGACCGTGGTAACACGTTACACATGCCATGCTGCACGCCATCCCAAGCCCGAGGCTTTGGGATGTTTTCTCAGTATCTGGGGGGCTTCACACCTAGGTGGACACTCCCTCCGCAGGCCTTCCATCCATTTAAACATAGCTGAATTCCTACCAGAAGGTGTCATGTAAGCTCTCGTGGAGAGTGTCGGATACATTCTGATTCAGGAAGGAACCAGGTTCTACCAGTTACCGTGGGCAACTACTAAGATTGCTATGGACCTCGTGGAGCATATAACAGACACGGGTGCAGGGCAGGAAGACAGGGACGAGTGGATAGGGGAGAAGGAAATGGAAAGCAGGGCCAGCCCATCCTTAGGCGCCCAGAAGCTGGTAATAAATCATATCACTTCCTCACCCAAACTTGGATTCAAATTAATATTAACATTTTTAGTATTTGGGAGTAAGTGGCTTAACATTAATATAAAGCACAGGGAAAAATATGTCCCAAGGGCTTATTTTCAGTGGTGTGTGTGGGAGGATTTAGCTCTGGTTTGAGGAAATGATGCTAAAATACTGAACCCAAAGGACAGATGTTTATGCTAAAATATCCCCCATTCTTTACCTATCATACAAAAGGGATTTGTGTCTATATGCAATTAATATTCCATCCCTTACACCTCAGACCGCAAGTCCCCCAGAAAGAGCTGAGGATGAGGGAAGCTTGAGATGGGTCCCCACGTCCCAGCACGCCGGGAGCGGGGATGCGAATGACCCTGCAAAGAGCGACATGGATTTTACCAACTGTGGGGTAGCTGCTGGAGCCACTTTTCCACTGTGAGGTTCCACATTATTTAATTCCTTACATCTCAGCGGGTCTGGTGTGGCCAGAATTTTGAATGGCCTCAGGGATCGAACCTATTTCTGCTGACTTGGAACTGCTACCTACCCACAGTTCCCACTTTCTGCTCTATTTCTCAACATTCCTCATTAAGCAGTGAAAAGCAGAATATCATGATGTGGCAGAATAAACCTTTCAACTTCTTCTATGATTCTTCCCTTGCTCATGTTCAAAACACTGGGAAATCCGGGGAACTGGCTGTATACATTTACTGTCTTCATCCTTCATTTACTACAATCGGATAAGCCTGGGTTTGTTAGCTGTGGCCCTTTGGAGGGACAAAGGTGAGGTAGGTGCTTTATACAAATTCTGTGTAAGCTAAAGCAGGGGTCCCCAGCCCCCAGGGACCCCTTAGGAACCAGGCCGCACAGCAGGAGGTGAGCCGCAGGTGAGTAAGGGAAGCTTCATCTGCTGCCCCCCATCGCTCCATTACTGCCTCAGCCATCCCCACCCCCGCACCACCACCCCCGCCACCCCGGTCCGTGGAAAAACTGTCTTCCACGAAACTGGTACCTGGTGCCAAAAAGGTTGGGGACCGCTGAGCTAAAGGATGTAAGCAAGAGAACTGAAGGAAGACTATCTAAGTCTCTGCATTCTTCACTAGTCAAGCAACAAAGATAGTGTATCCATTTATAGTAGAATTCTGACATTTTGATTCCTAGCGTCTAAACAATTACTGAGTTGAATCACCTCCCCAGGGAAGTCTTAGTCAACAACTATTTACTGAGTATCCACAGAGTAGGAGTCTATTTAAAAAATCAAAAAGTGGACAGAAACTGAGACTAAATTTAGTCCATTCATGTAAAAATTTACAAACTAATTAAGATTGTAAAATATACAAAACAAAGCTAACGTGAAATTTTCTGGCCAAGTAAATAATGCAAGAATGTGTTTGGGGAAAATGTCATTATAATAACTTTTTTAAACTAAGAAAGTATGCTTAAATTAATGAAAAATTTAGGAAATTGATGAAACAAACTGGAATTGACAGGAAAGAATGAGGCTATGAGTAAAGATGACTGTCCGCCCATTTCTTTGATAAAGCATCATCTTGACTGTATTCACTTATATATACAATGCTCATGTTACAAGCTAAAGTGCTCTCTGCTGGTTAGTTGGGAAAAAAACAGGACTTTTAATGATAGGATCATATGGCCCAATCCTACAAAAGATCATTTAAGGAAGGAATTATCCTTACTGATGATGAACTCATAAATCTGATTGAACAATACTTCAGGATGTGATATTGTATAATCAGGTCTGATAGAGAGCCCAGTTTTGAAAATTAATTATAAAATATATCAAATTATATACTTAAGTAACAAAATGTATTAAGCTATATTTAATATTTAATAATAAAAGTATGTGATATATAACATGTTTTATGTTCATTTTCTGTAACTTAAGTTCCAGACTTTTTGGAAGGAACAAATAACTACATCTCTAAAAGTCTGTAAGGCAAAAAGTTTCTTGTTAGAATTAAGGCCTTAAAACATCACAAAATCAATAGTAAGTTAATTTCTAATAATATAAGACTTTTTTTTGTAAAATCAGACAAATTTTGTTTAAAGGTTGAAAAATTAAAACAACTTAAACTCAATAAATAGAAAAATTATACCTTATTATTGTTCAATGGTGTTTCATATCCTTATACTCTAGAAATACGTATTCACAGAAACACTGATTGTATTTAATACACCCAAAATGTACAAATGCATTTTAATTAAAATTGCTCTGGGTTAAAGTCATTTGATTGATGTAAAAAGAGTTTAGTGGTGATTACTTGTTATAAAAATGTTAAATGTTAACGACTTTCCAACGATAATCTCTTTTTCATCCAAATTATAAAATTCCCCCAGCCCTTGAGGAACTTAAATTTAGCCTAAGAAAAAACTTATAAGTTAAATACACTGAAATCATCAACTTGGACACAAAAGCCTTTTGTCAGGTCACCAAGGAGGAAAATATAACTGGATTATAATGCTTCCAAACATGACTCCACAGAACTGCCCGCCTAATTAGAGTTTATTCCAGATAGAAACGATCATCAACTAGTTGATACAGATCTACTGAGACAGTTCTATTTTTAAATTAAATAACTCGCATAAGAGGACAACCACCAGGGCCAAGTTAAGTCTCGTAGAACAGATCTATTTTTAAAATGAAAGTGGCTTACCATAGGAGAAATAACAGGAATGGGATTATCAGGAAGTAAAAAATGTTAAGCTATGTTCTGAATAAAATTTGCTTGAAAATACACTGAATTTAATTTCTTGGCTAAAATTAAAGTAGGTCAAGTTAAAAGTTAAAAAAAACCTTTCCATTTAAGTTCAGCAGAAATGCCTATATGAATAGACTAGTTTTATTTTTAAGGCTGGACATCATGTACTTACTATAAGTTACACTGCTACTTGGCAAGCTAAATAGTTGCTAAATCTTACTAATAGCATTACCTTAATACTATTCATTAGTCCTTAATGTGTGAAATACTTGTAATGATAAGGACAAAACTACAGGCAGATTAGCTCTTTTCTGGAAACAGGGGAATCTTTAGAGCCACCTGCAGCCCTGACAGGTCTTCCCTGGGGTCACCTGGCCAGTTAATAGCAGACTGGGAGCAGAGGCACTTGTACTGACTCTTCCTCCTAAGGGCTTTCTTTTCGCTATACAAGTATTTCTCAGAGAGGGTAAACTGAACCCACAGCAAGGTTGAGAAAATATTCAGCGGTAAGCAAACTTGTCCTCAATAGTTATGCATGTCCTTTTTTTTTTTAAGATATATTTTTTGTTTGCTTTGTTTTTTGCGATATGCGGGCCTCTCACTGTTGTGGCCTCTCCCGTTGCGGAGCACAGGCTCCGGACGCGCAGGCCCAGAGGCCATGGCTCACGGGCCCAGCCGTTCCGCGGCATGTGGGATCCTCCCAGACCGGGGCACGAACCCGTGTCCCCTGCATCGGCAGGAGGACTCTCAACCACAGCGCCACCAGGGAAGCCCTAAGATATTTTATTTTATTTTTATTTTTTGGCCACTCCGTGCAGCATGCAGGATCTTAATTCCCCAACCAGGGATCGAACCTGGGTCCCCTGCAGTGGAAGCACAGAGTCTTACCCAGGGGACCACAAGGGAAGTCACTATGCATGTACTTTAAACTGAAAATAGATAAGATAAATAAATAAAATTTAAAAAAAAACATAACTAGGGTTCATTGGGTGCATCTCACAGAAACCTCACTATGGGGTTCTGGTATTTACCTCGCCCTATTCTGTGTGAATGTTGGGCCATCCCTACACTTATGAACATGAAAAGTATCATAGTGTAATTGTATGTATCAAAGCCATTATGTTTTATACAATGTCTTGATATATGTAATATGAGTGAAAACATCTGAAGAAACATGGGCTAGGTACTCAAACTTCCAGTCTTCTTGAGTCTTCATAGTGAACAATGATACATGGTGACACCTGTACATCTGCTTAGAGCAACTGCAAATTCAGGTAGGTGCGGGCATGAGGGGAAGCAGAATGAGATGATGAACTGAATCTCAATTTTCAGCCTATTTTCAAATACCCATTTCAAATACTGTGATTTCTGCCATAGTCAGTGGCCATCTGTACTACCCATTCATACATGGTTAAAAAATTTTTTTAAACCTAGCTTTGCTCTCAGCAACATTACCTGTGAAACAAGTTTTGATATGGTAGTTCCACTTTTGACAAAGCGTCGGAAGGCTTCGGGCAGATCCAGAGCAGGGTTTTCCCGTTTTGTCCTAGATGTTCTTTCTTTCCCCGTTATTCAGCTATGTGCCCATTAAATGTATAATGATATAATCAAAGTGGATTAGTAAAACAGGGAGAGACAGAATGTTCAAAGAGTCATAGCCTGTAAAGAGGTGGTTTTGTTTTTTGTTTATTGTCTGTCCTGAACCTTTGCATTTTCATCACTATGATTTTCTGAGCAGGGTAATTTTCTTTCACTAGGCTAACCATCTCTTTTGAAGCTCCGTGATATTTAGATACCAGATATCCATCCTTTTGTGAGGTGAGGGACTGATGAGTCATTGCTTTGATCTTCCCTAAATCCATGTGTTTTACTTAATAACAATAGAGACGCTAAATGATTTTAAAAGAACCATGGTGACAGATTCTAAAGACATTCCCTTGCTTTGTAAAAGATAATCTCCAGCAGCATTAATATTAAAATGATGAAGAAGTGTGGATGCTTATGTCACACCCAAATGCAGGGAGTTAGTGGTTCTGCTGCGTTTTCTTTTATTGTTGTAGAAAAGCCATGCAGAAGAGGGCCAGACACAGCTCTGCCAGCATCCTGTTTCATCAAATGTTCACCCAAAATAGCAGCTTCTCACCTCTCCACATCCCAACCAGCTTAGCAATATTGAGACCTTTATTCTTTCACCTACAAAAATAAAAGGAATTAGAAAAAAATCAGTTTTAAAAAACCTTATCTTGGGGGCTTCCCTGGTGGTGCAGTGGTTGAGAATCTGCCTGCCAATGCAGGGGACATGGGTTCGAGCCCTGGTCTGGGAAGATCCCACAACTGGGCCCATGAGCCACAACTACTGAGCCTGCACGTCCGGAGCCTGTGCTCCGCAACAGGAGAGGCCGCGACAGTGAGAGGCCCGCGCACCACGATGAAGAGTGGCCCCGGCTCGCCACAACCAGAGAAAGCCCTCGCACAGAAACAAAGACCCAACGCAGCCAAATAAATAAATTAAAAAAAAAAAAAAACCTTATCTTAAGCCATATCCCATAGTATCTTAAAATGTTATACTAAGGTTAATACTACCTTGACTCAAGCCATCATGATTTAGTGATGAGTCTGTCTGCATACCTCCTACCTGTTATTTTGTTCTGCTTAATCATTGCTGGCACAGTTGCCTGAAATCATTTGTTTAGGAACAGGAGAAGGAATGAGCTTGAGAGATTTTTTAGCAGCAAAAACTAAAAAATAAAGGAGAAACTACAGTGAAAGAGGAATTGGCAGTGGAAGTGGAGAGTCTGTGGAATGAGAGTCATGACAGCTGCTGGAAGAGCCTCCTGCCTCACCTCTACCCACATACCTGTGAAACCAGGATGTTGCCTCATTTAGCCCCATGGTCAAAGACGACGGTGGATTAAAGCCATCAGTGGCTCCAGCCAATGATGTTCTCATCATGTCATGATTAATCCTCAGATTAAGTGGAATTAAGAATTACAGAATTAAGGTAATATCCTTAATTTTAAAATAAGTTGATATCAATTGCCACACAGTACTCTGGATCTCTCATGGTCCTTGACCTATATTCCTCCAACCAAATAAGTGAGAACACAAATTCCCCTTCAAGTGAGGGATTCCAGGGCAATGTCCATCCTTTTACAATCGTCCTCAGATTATTTTTAATATTGATGCTTTTGACACAATAAATGTGCCTCTAATTTAAAATGGTTTATACGTTTAAGACATGGTAAGATTTTTATTCAGAAAATCACATCAGTGGTACACATATACAATGGAATTCTACTCAGCCATAAAAAAAAAAAAGAAAGAATGCCATTTGCAGCAACATGGATGTAACTAGAGACTATCATACTAAAAGAAGTAAGCCAGAAAGAGAAAGACAAATGCCATATGATATCACTTATATGTGGAATCTAAAAGATGACACAAATGAACCTATCTGTGAAACAGAAACAGAATCACGGACATAGAGGACAGACTGGTGGTCACCATGGGGAAGGGGTTGGGGGAGGACTGGAGTGGGAGGTTGGGTTAGCAGATGTAAGCTTTTATATACAGAATGAATAAACAATAAGGTCCTACTGTATAGCACAGAGAACTATATTCAATATCCTATGATAAACCATAATGGAAAAGAATATTTAAAAAAATACACACACACACACACACACATACATATATATGTATAACTGAATCACTTTGCTGTACAGCAGTAATTAACACAACACTGTAAATCAACTCTACTTCAATAAAATAAATTAAAAAGTAGGCTTCCCTGGTGGCACAGTGGTTGAGAGTCCGCCTGCCGATGCAGGGGACACGGGTTCGTGCCCCGATCCAGGAAGCTCCCACATGCCGCGGAGCGGCTGGGCCCGTGAGCCAT